>NW_024608792.1:17500-81232 GCF_018296145.1 Oncorhynchus tshawytscha | reverse complement strand
CTCTGTCTGGGGTGGAAAGGTAGGGGGGGTGGAAAGGTAGGCCTAGAAAGGTAGGTCTACTCTGTCTGGGGTGGAAAGGTAGGCCCTACTCTGTCTGGGGTGGAAAGGTAGGCCCTACTCTGTCTGGGGGTGGAAATGTAGGCCCTACTCTGTCTGGGGTGGAAATGTAGACCCTACTCTGTCTGGGGTGGAAAGGTAGGGGGTGGAAAGGTAGGTCTACTCTGTCTGGGTGGAAAGGTAGGGGGTAGAAAGGTAGGTCTACTCTGTCTGGGGTGGAAAGGGGGGGTAAAGGCAGGTCTACTCTGTCTGGGGTGGAAAGGTAGGGGGTAGAAAGGTAGGTCTACTCTGTCTGTGGAAAGGTAGTCTAGGTCTCTGTCTGGGGTGGAAAGGTAGGGGGTGGAAAGGTAGGTCTACTCTGTCTGGGGTGGAAAGGTAGGGGGTGGAATGTAGGGAAAGGTAGGGGGTGGAAAGGTAGGTAGGTCTACTCTGTCTGGGGTGGAAAGGTGGAAAGGTAGGGGGTAGAAATGTAGGTCCTACTCTGTCTGGGGTGGAAAGGTAGGGGGTGGAAAGGTAGGGGGTAGAAAGGTAGGTCTACTCTGTCTGGGGTGGAAAGGTAGGGGGTGGAAAGGTAGGTCTACTCTGTCTGGGGTGGAAAGGTAGGTCTACTCTGTCTGGGGTGGAAAGGTAGGGCCTACTCTGTCTGGGGTGGAAAGGTAGGTCTACTCTGTCTGGGGTGGAAAGGTAGGGGGTGGAAAGGTAGGGGGTAGAAAGGTAGGTCTACTCTGTCTGGGGTGGAAAGGTAGGGGGTGGAAAGGTAGGTCTACTCTGTCTGGGGTGGAAAGGCCTAACTAAAGTACCAAGCTCAGATTCCTAATGACGTCTTACATGTAACTATTTGCAAACATGGACAGCCTCGTTTTCTCTCTCTCGCTGTGTGTGTGTGTGTGTGTGTATGTGTGTGTGTGTGTGTGTGTGTGTGTGTGTGTGTGTGTGTGTGAAGCCCATACATTCTCTTATGGTCATAAGATACGAATGGAAGAGGAAGACTAATCAGTTTCACATCTGTTTGTTGACTTCACTGGAAGGAGCTCCTGCTGTATGTGGATTCAGTGGAACCATCACCTAATCCACTGCTCATCGATCACTGTCATCTGACGCAACTCCATTTGCTTGGAAATATTCTATCTCTGTCCTGCTCAAAATACACCATTTAGTTTTCTTTGGAAGTCGGTTTTCTGCGTGAATAATTATCCCTCCTTCTCTGTCTCTCTCTCTCCCTGTCTCTCTCTCTCTCTCATCCTCATTGCCAAAGCAAGTGAGGTAGATAATATACAAAAATTAAATAAACAATAAAAATTAACAGTAACATTATACATACAGAAGTTTCAAAACAATAAAGACATTACAAATGTCATATTGTGTATATATATATATATACACAGTGTTGTAACAATGTACAAATGGTTAAAGTCTGTCTCCTGTCTGTCTCTCTCTCTCCTCTAGACCGTTCCTAGACATGGTGTACAGTGCTCTAGATTGTAGTGAAGACGATTACCATGCTCTGTTTGTACTCTGTCTCCTCTACGCTGTGTCACACAGCAAAGGTGAGAGGAGCATCTACACCATCTGTTCTGTTCAACAATAGATGAGTTAGCTCCGGTAGGTTAGCTCCGGTAGGTTAGCTCCGGTTCGTTAGCTCTGGTAGGTTAGCTCCGGTAGGTTAGCTCCTGTTCGTTAGCTCCGGTAGGTTAGCTCCGGTAGGTTAGCTCCGGTAGGTTAGCTCCGGTAGGTTAGCTCCGGTTCGTTAGCCCGGTAGGTTAGCTCCTGTAGGTTAGCTCCGGTAGGTTAGCTCCGGTAGGTTAGCTCCGGTTTAGCTCCGGTAGGTTAGCTCCTGTTCGTTAGCTCCTGTTCGTTAGCTCCGGTGGTTAGCCCTGTTCGTTAGCTCCGGTTCGTTAGCTCCTGTTCGTTAGCTCCTGTTCGTTAGCTCCGGTAGGTTACCTCCTGTAGGTTAGCTCCTGTAGGTTAGCTCCTGTAGGTTAGCTCCTGTTCGTTAGCTCCGGTAGGTTAGCTCCTGTTCTCCGTTAGCCCGGTAGGTTAGCTCCTGTTCCGTTAGCTCCTGTAGGTTAGCTCCTGTTCGTTAGCTCCTGTTCGTTAGCTCCTGTTAGTTAGCTCCTGTTCGTTAGCTCCTGTTCGTTAGCTCCGGTAGGTTAGCTCCTGTTCGTTAGCTCCTGTTCGTTAGCTCCTGTTTGTTAGCTCCTGTTCGTTAGCTCCTGTTCGTTAGCTCCGGTAGGTTAGCTTGTTCGTTAGCTCCGGTAGGTTAGCTCCTGTAGGTTAGCTCCTGTAGGTTAGCTCCTGTAGGTTAGCTCCGGTAGGTTAGCTCCGGTAGGTTAGTGGATCATGATGTTCTGTAGAGATGTTCAGATAACAGACTAGTGGATCATGATGTTCAGATAACAGACTAGTGGATCATGATGTTCAGATAACAGACTAGTGGATCATGATGTTCTGTAGAGATGTTCAGATAACAGACTAGTGGATCATGATGTTCTGTAGAGAATGATGTTCTGTAGAGATGTTGAGTTCAGATAACAGACTAGTGGATCATGATGTTCTGTAGAGAATGATGTTCTGTAGAGATGTTGAGTTCAGATAACAGACTAGTGGATCATGATGTTCTGTAGAGATGTTGAGTTCAGATAACAGACTAGTGGATCATGATGTTCTGTAGAGATGTTCAGATAACAGACTAGTGGATCATGATGTTCAGATAACAGACTAGTGGATCATGATGTTCTGTAGAGATGTTCAGATAACAGACTAGTGGATCATGATGTTCAGATAACAGACTAGTGGATCATTATGTTCCGTTAACAGACTAGTGGATCATGATGTTCTGTAGAGATGTTCAGATAACAGACTAGTGGATCATGATGTTCAGATAACAGACTAGTGGATCATGATGTTCTGTAGAGATGTTCAGATAACAGACTAGTGGATCATGATGTTCTGTAGAGAATGATGTTCTGTAGAGATGTTGAGTTCAGATAACAGACTAGTGGATCATGATGTTCTGTAGAGAATGATGTTCTGTAGAGATGTTGAGTTCAGATAACAGACTAGTGGATCATGATGTTCTGTAGAGATGTTGAGTTCACAGACTAGTGGATCATGATGTTCTGTAGAGATGTTCAGATAACAGACTAGTGGATCATGATGTTCAGATAACAGACTAGTGGATCATGATGTTCTGTAGAGATGTTCAGATAACAGACTAGTGGATCATGATGTTCAGATAACAGACTAGTGGATCATTATGTTCCGTTAACAGACTAGTGGATCATGATGTTCTGTAGAGATGTTCAGATAACAGACTAGTGGATCATGATGTTCAGATAACAGACTAGTGGATCATGATGTTCTGTAGAGATGTTCAGATAACAGACTAGTGGATCATGATGTTCAGATAACAGACTAGTGGATCATGATGTTCAGATAACAGACTAGTGGACCATGATGTTCTGTAGAGATGTTCAGATAACAGACTAGTGGATCATGATGTTCAGATAACAGACTAGTGGATCATGATGTTCTGTAGAGATGTTCAGATAACAGACTAGTGGATCATGATGTTCAGATAACAGACTAGTGGATCATGATGTTCTGTAGAGATGTTCAGATAACAGACTAGTGGATCATGATGTTCCGTTGACAGACTAGTGGATCATGATGTTCTGTAGAGATGTTCAGATAACAGACTAGTGGATCATGATGTTCCGTTGACAGACTAGTGGATCATGATGTTCTGTAGAGATGTTCTGTTAACCGATAGGAACTCGTGTAACTGGTTCTAAATGCAAGTGTTTGTTCAGGGATCAACCGTGAGTTGTTGGAGAGGCTGCAGTTACCAGTCCCAGACCAGGAGAGGAGCTGTTACAGCCAGGTGTTGGTGGAGAGACTCATACGAGTGATGAACGTGGCCGCACAACCAGGTAACACACACAAATTATCACACACACACACACTCTATCACACTATCACACACACACACACATTATCACACACACACACATTATCACACACACACACTATCACACACAATCACACTATCACATTATCACACACACACTATCACACACACTATCACATTATCACACACACACACACACACACACACATTATCACACACACACACACATTATCACACACACATTATCACACACACACACACGCACACACATTATCACACACACATTATCACACACATTATCACACACACACACACACACATTATCACACACACACACACACACACATTATCACACACACACACACACATTATCACACACACACACATTATCACACACATACATTATCACACACACCTACACATTATCACACACACCTACACATTATCACACACACACACACACACACACATTATCACACACACACACATTATCACACACACACACACACATTATCACCCACACACACACACACATTATCACCCACACACACACACACATTATCACCCACACACACACACACACACATTATCACTCACACACACACACACCTACACATTATCACACACGCACACATAATCACACACACACATAATCACACACACACACACACATAATCACACACACACACACATTATCACACACACACATTATCACACACACATTCACTTTTATCACACACACACACATTATCACACACACACACACACACACACACACACACACATTATCACACACATTATCACACACACACACACACATTATCACACACACACACACATTATCACACACACACACACACACACACATTATCACACACACACACACACATTATCACACACACACACACACACACACACATTATCACACACACACACACACACATTATCACACACACACACACACACATTATCACACACACACACACACACACACATCACACACACACACACACACATTATCACACACACACACACACACACACACACATTATCACACACACACACACACACCTACACATTATCACACACACACACACACATTATCACACACACATATTATCACACACACAAACACACACACATTATCACACACACACACATTATCACACACACACACATTATCACACACACACACACACACACACACACACACACATTATCACACACACACACATTATCACACACACACACACACACAATGATCAGCACGCACCCTCAAACCATAACGTGTGATATTGTGTGTGTGTGTGTGTGTAGATGGTAAGGTACGCCTGGCTACTCTGGAGCTGAGCTGTCTGCTGTTGAAACGTCCGTCCCTCCTCCTCCTCCTCCTCCTCTTCCTCCTCTCCTGCTCACTGCATCATCAAGGACGTACACCTGGCCTGTCTAGAGGTAAGTCCCTCCCTTTGGTCCTGACACCCAGCCCTCCTCTCTCTCTGGTCCCCAGCCCTCCTCTCTCTCTCTGGTCCCCAGCCCTCCTCTCTCTCTCTGGTCCCCAGCCCTCCTCTCTCTCTCTCTGGTCCCCAGCCCTCCTCTCTCTCTCTCTCTGGTCCCCAGCCCTCCTCTCTCTCTCTCTCTGGTCCCCAGCCCTCCTCTCTCTCTGGTCCCCAGCCCTCCTCTCTCTCTCTCTGGTCCCCAGCCCTCCTCTCTCTCTCTCTGGTCCCCAGCCCTCCTCTCTCTCTCTGGTCCCCAGCCCTCCTCTCTCTCTCTCTGGTCCCCAGCCCTCCTCTCTCTCTCTCTGGTCCCCAGCCCTCCTCTCTCTCTCTGGTCCCCAGCCCTCCTCTCTCTCTCTGGTCCCCAGCCCTCCTCTCTCTCTGGTCCCCAGCCCTCCTCTCTCTCTCTCTCTGGTCCCCAGCCCTCCTCTCTCTCTCTCTCTGGTCCCCAGCCCTCCTCTCTCTCTCTCTGGTCCCCAGCCCTCCTCTCTCTCTCTCTGGTCCCCAGCCCTCCTCTCTCTCTGGTCCCCAGCCCTCCTCTCTCTCTCTCTGGTCCCCAGCCCTCCTCTCTCTCTCTCTGGTCCCCAGCCCTCCTCTCTCTCTCTGGTCCCCAGCCCTCCTCTCTCTCTCTCTGGTCCCCAGCCCTCCTCTCTCTCTCTCTCTGGTCCCCAGCCCTCCTCTCTCTCTCTGGTCCCCAGCCCTCCTCTCTCTCTCTCTGGTCCCCAGCCCTCCTCTCTCTCTGGTCCCCAGCCCTCCTCTCTCTCTCTCTCTGGTCCCCAGCCCTCCTCTCTCTCTCTCTGGTCCCCAGCCCTCCTCTCTCTCTCTCTGGTCCCCAGCCCTCCTCTCTCTCTCTCTGGTCCCCAGCCCTCCTCTCTCTCTCTGGTCCCCAGCCCTCCTCTCTCTCTCTGGTCCCCAGCCCTCCTCTCTCTCTCTCTGGTCCCCAGCCCTCCTCTCTCTCTCTCTGGTCCCCAGCCCTCCTCTCTCTCTCTCTCTGGTCCCCAGCCCTCCTCTCTCTCTGGTCCCCAGCCCTCTCTCTCTCTCTCTCTGGTCCCCAGCCCTCCTCTCTCTCTCTGTCTCTGGTCCCCAGCCCTCCTCTCTCTCTCTCTGGTCCCCAGCCCTCCTCTCTCTCTCTCTGGTCCCCAGCCCTCCTCTCTCTCTCTGGTCCCCAGCCCTCCTCTCTCTCTCTCTGTATAACATTGTGTTCTTTGTATCACTCACCCTTTCCTCTTCTACTTCCTCCTCCTCCTCCTCTTGTTAAATGAGTCATTTCCTTTATTCTGGCAGTGACCTGGTGGTTGGTGGCCCAACGCCTTATTAAGACACTATGTTGGTGTTTCCTTTATTCTGCCAGTTACCTGGTGGCCCAACACCTTATTAAGACACTATGTTGGTGTTTCCTTTATTCTGCCAGTTACCTGGTGGCCCAACGCCTTATTAAGACACTATGTTGGTGTTTCCTTTATTCTGCCAGTTACCTGGTGGCCCAACGCCTTATTAAGACACTATGTTGGTGTTTCCTTTATTCTGCCAGTTACCTGGTGGCCCAACACATTAAGACACTATGTTGGTGTTTCCTTTATTCTGGCAGTTACCTGGTGGCCCAACGCCTTATTAAGACACTATGTTGGTGTTTCCTTTATTCTGCCAGTTACCTGGTGGCCCAACGCCTTATTAAGACACTATGTTGGTGTTTCCTTTATTCTGCCAGTTACCTGGTGGCCCAACGCCTTATTAAGACACTATGTTGGTGTTTCCTTTATTCTGGCAGTTACCTGGTGGCCCAACGCCCTATTAAGACACTATGTTGGTGTTTCCTTTATTCTGCCAGTTACCTGGTGGTTGGTGGCCCAACGCCTTATTAAGACACTATGTTGGTGTTTCCTTTATTCTGCCAGTTACCTGGTGGCCCAACGCCTTATTAAGACACTATGTTGGTGTTTCCTTTATTCTGCCAGTTACCTGGTGGCCCAACGCCTTATTAAGACACTATGTTGGTGTTTCCTTTATTCTGCCAGTTACCTGGTGGCCCAACACCTTATTAAGACACTATGTTGATGTTTCCTTTATTCTGCCAGTTACCTGGTGGTTGGTGGCCCAACGCCTTATTAAGACACCATGTTGGTGTTTCCTTTATTCTGGCAGTGACCTGGTGGTTGGTGGCCCAACACCTTATTAAGACACTATGTTGGTGTTTCCTTTATTCTGCCAGTTACCTGGTGGCCCAACGCCTTATTAAGACACTATGTTGGTATTTCCTTTATTCTGGCAGTTACCTGGTGGCCCAACGCCTTAGTAAGACACTATGTTGGTGTTTCCTTTATTCTGGCAGTTACCTAGTGGTTGGTGGCCCAACGCCTTAGTAAGACACTATGTTGGTGTTTCCTTTATTCTGGCAGTTACCTGGTGGCCCAACGCCTTATTAAAACACTATGTTGGTGTTTCCTTTATTCTGCCAGTTACCTGGTGGCCCAACACCTTATTGAGACACTATGTTGGTGTTTCCTTTATTCTGGCAGTTACCTGGTGGCCCAACGCCTTATTAAAACACTATGTTGGTGTTTCCTTTATTCTGCCAGTTACCTGGTGGCCCAACACCTTATTGAGACACTATGTTGGTGTTTCCTTTATTCTGGCAGTTACCTGGTGGCCCAACGCCTTATTAAGACACTATGTTGGTGTTTCCTTTATTCTGCCAGTTACCTGGTGGCCCAACACCTTTATTGAGACACTATGTTGGTGTTTCCTTTATTCTGCCAGTTACCTGGTGGTTGGTGGCCCAACACCTTATTAAAACACAATGTTGGTGTTTCCTTTATTCTGCCAGTTACCTGGTGCCCCAACGCCTTATTGAGCAGTTACCTGGTGGTTTGTGGCCCGGGCCTTAAGACACTGTTGGTGTTTCCTTTATTCTGGCAGTTACCGGTGTGTTAGCTCTTTGGTCTGTGTTGTTGAGGAGGTGTGATGTGTGTTGTTGAGGAGGTGTGATGTGTGTTGTTCAGTAGGTGTGATGTGTGTTGTTGAGGAGTGTGTTCAGTAGGTGTGATGTGTGTTGTTGAGGAGTGTGTTCAGTAGGTGTGATGTGTGTTGTTGAGGAGTGTGTTCAGTAGGTGTGATGTGTATTCTTGAGGAGTGTGTTCAGTAGGTGTGATGTGTGTTGTTGAGGAGGAGTGATGTGTGTTGTTGAGGAGGTGTGATGTGTGTTGTTGAGGAGGTGTGGTGTGTGTTGTTGAGGAGGTGTGGTGTGTGTTGTTGAGGAGGTGTGATGTGTGTTGTTGAGGAGGTGTGGTGTGTGTTGTTGAGGAGGTGTGGTGTGTGTTGTTGAGGAGGTGTGATGTGTGTTGTTCAGTAGGTGTGATGTGTGTTGTTGAGGAGTGTGTTCAGTAGGTGTGATGTGTGTTGTTGAGGAGTGTGTTCAGTAGGTGTGATGTGTTGTTGAGGAGGTGTGATGTGTGTTGTTGAGGAGGAGGTGTGATGTGTGTTGTTGAGGAGGTGTGATGTGTGTTTCAGGGAGTGTGTTCAGTAGGTGTGATGTGTGTTGTTGAGGAGGTGTGATGTGTGTTGTTCAGTAGGTGTGATGTGTATTCTGTGTGTTTCAGGGAGCCAGAGAAGAGAGTCTGCATCTCCTACGGCGTTTCTATAAGGCAAGTTTTTTCCTCTCTCATATTGAAGCATAAACATTATTTTCCTGACCTTGTGAAGAATAAGAACCCCCCATAAAAAACATTGTTTTCCCGACCTTGTGAAGAATAAGAACCCCCCCCAAAAAAAACATTGTTTTCCCGACCTTGTGAAGAATAAGAACCCCCCAAAAAAAACATTGTTTTCCCGACCTTGTGAAGAATAAGAACCCCCCCAAAAAAAAAAAACATTGTTTTCCCGACCTTGTGAAGAATAAGAACCCCCCCCAAAAACATTGTTTTCCCGACCTTGTGAAGAATAAGAACCCCCCAAAAAAACATTGTTTTCCCGACCTTGTGAAGACATTCTGGAGACTTGTGAGGACATTGTGGTCCTGATAATGTAGGAAAACACATGAACATGGCACTGCTCTTCTACAAAACACATGGACTGTTTTAGAGGCAGGTAGCCTAGTGGTTAGAGACAGGTAGTCTAGTGGTTAGAGGCAGGTAGTCTAGTGAGGGGTGGCAGGTAGTCTGTGGTTAGAGACAGGTAGCCTAGTGGTTAGAGGCAGGTAGCCTAGTGGTTAGAGACAGGTAGCCTAGTGGTTAGAGGCAGGTAGTCTAGTGGTTAGAGACAGGTAGCCTAGTGGTTAGAGGCAGGTAGCCTAGTGGTTAGAGGCAGGTAGCCTAGTGGTTAGAGGCAGGTAGCCTAGTGGTTAGAGGCAGGTAGCCTAGTGGTTAGAGGCAGGTAGCCTAGTGGTTAGAGGCAGGTAGCCTAGTGGTTAGAGGCAGGTAGCCTAGTGGTTAGAGGCAGGTAGCCTAGTGGTTAGAGGCAGGTAGCCTAGTGGTTAGAGGCAGGTAGCCTAGTGGTTAGAGGCAGGTAGCCTAGTGGTTAGAGGCAGGTAGCCTAGTGGTTAGAGGCAAGTAGCCTAGTGGTTAGAGGCAAGTAGCCTAGTGGTTAGAGGCAGGTAGCCTAGTGGTTAGAGGCAGGTAGTCTAGTGGTTAGAGGCAAGTAGCCTAGTGGTTAGAGGCAAGTAGCCTAGTGGTTAGAGGCAAAGTAGCCTAGTGGTTAGAGGCAGGTAGCCTAGTGGTTTAGAGGCAGGTAGCCTAGTGGTTTAGAGGCAGGTAGCCTAGTGGTTAGAGGCAAGTAGCCTTAGTGGTTAGAGGCAGGTAGCCTAGTGGTTAGAGGCAGGTAGCCTAGTGGTTAGAGGCCATGGTTAGAGGCAGGTAGCCTAGTGGTTAGAGGCAGGTAGCCTAGTGGTTAGAGGCAGGAGTCTAGTGGTTAGAGGCAGGTAGCCTAGTGGTTAGAGGCAGGTAGCCTAGTGGTTAGAGGCAGGTAGTCTAGTGGTTAGAGGCAGGTAGCCATGGTTAGATGACAGGTTTAGTGAGGGGTGGCAGGTAGCCTAGTGGTTAGAGGCAGGTAGCCTAGTGGTTAGAGGCATTTAAAGAGGGGTTTAAAGAGGAGTCTAGTCACCATGTTTCAGATGATTTAAAGAGGAGTCTAGTCACCATGTTTCAGATGATTTAAAGAGGAGTCTAGTCACCATGTTTCAGATGATTTAAAGAGGAGTCTAGTCACCATGTTTCAGATGATTTAAAGAGGAGTCTAGTCACCATGTTTCAGATGATTTAAAGAGGAGTCTAGTCACCATGTTTCAGATGATTTAAAGAGGAGTCTAGTCACCATGTTTCAGATGATTTAAAGAGGAGTCTAGTCACCATGTTTCAGATGATTTAAAGAGGAGTCTAGTAAAGAGGAGTCTAGTCACCATGTTTCAGATGATTTAAAGAGGAGTCTAGTCACCATGTTTCAGATGATTTAAAGAGGAGTCTAGTCACCATGTTTCAGATGATTTAAAGAGGAGTCTAGTAAAGAGGAGTCTAGTCACCATGTTTCAGATGATTTAAAGAGGAGTCTCGTAAAGAGGAGTCACCATGTTTCAGATGATTTAAAGAGGAGTCTAGTCACCATGTTTCAGATGATTTAAAGAGGAGTCTAGTCACCATGTTTCAGATGATTTAAAGAGGAGTCTGTTTCGTAAAGAGGAGTCACCATGTTTCAGATGATTTAAAGAGGAGTCTAGTCACCATGTTTCAGATGATTTAAAGAGGAGTCTAGTCACCATGTTTCAGATGATTTAAAGAGGAGTCACCATGTTTCAGATGATTTAAAGAGGAGTCTAGTAAAGAGGAGTCTAGTCACCATGTTTCAGATGATTTAAAGAGGAGTCACCATGTTTCAGATGATTTAAAGAGGAGTCTAGTAAAGAGGAGTCTAGTCACCATGTTTCAGATGATTTAAAGAGGAGTCTAGTAAAGAGGAGTCTAGTCACCATGTTTCAGATGATTTAAAGAGGAGTCTAGTCACCATGTTTCAGATGATTTAAAGAGGAGTCTAGTAAAGAGGAGTCTAGTCACCATGTTTCAGATGATTTAAAGAGGAGTCTAGTCACCATGTTTCAGATGATTTAAAGAGGAGTCTAGTAAAGAGAGTCTAGTCACCATGTTTCAGATGATTTAAAGAGGAGTCTTAAAGAGGAGTCACCATGTTTCAGATGATTTAAAGAGGAGTCTAGTCACCATGTTTCAGATGATTTAAAGAGGAGTCTAGTCACCATGTTTCAGATGATTTAAAGAGGAGTCTAGTCACCATGTTTCAGATGATTTAAAGAGGAGTCTAGTCACCATGTTTCAGATGATTTAAAGAGGAGTCTAGTCACCATGTTTCAGATGATTTAAGGTGGAGTCTAGTAAAGAGGAGTCTAGTCACCATGTTTCAGATGATTTAAAGAGGAGTCTAGTAAAGAGGAGTCTAGTCACCATGTTTCAGATGATTTTCTCGTAGAGGAGTCACCATGTTTCAGATGAAAGAGGAGTCTAGTCACCATGTTTCAGATGATTTAAAGAGGAGTCTAGTCACCATGTTTCAGATGATTTAAAGAGTGGAGTCTAGTCAAAGATGATTTAAGTCTAGTCACCATGTTTCAGATGATTTAAAGATGAGTCTAGTAAAGAGGAGTCTAGTCACCATGTTTCAGATGATTTTAAGAGGAGTCCCCATGTTTCAGATGATTTAAAGAGGAGTCTAGTAAAGAGATTTAAAGAGTCTAGTCACCATGTTTCAGATGATTTAAAGAGGAGTCTAGTCACCATGTTTCAGATGATTTAAAGAGGAGTCGTCACCATGTTACAGATGATTTAAAGAGGAGTCTAGTAAAGAGGAGTCTAGTCGCCATGTTTCAGATGATTTAAAGAGGAGTCTAGTCACCATGTTTCAGATGATTTAAAGAGGAGTCTCACCATGTAAAGAGGAGTCTAGTCACCATGTTTCAGATGATTTAAAGAGGAGTCTAGTAAAGAGGAGTCTAGTCACCATGTTTCAGATGATTTAAAGTGGAGTCTAGTAAAGAGGAGTCACCATGTTTCAGATGATTTAAAGAGGAGTCTAGTCACCATGTTTCAGATGATTTTAAGAGGAGTCCCCATGTTTCAGATGATTTAAAGAGGAGTCTAGTAAAGAGGAGTCTAGTCACCATGTTTCAGATGATTTAAAGAGGAGTCACCATGTTTCAGATGATTTAAAGAGGAGTCTAGTAAAGAGGAGTCTAGTCACCATGTTTCAGATGATTTAAAGAGGAGTCTAGTCCCCATGTTTCAGATGATTTAAAGAGGAGTCTAGTAAAGAGGAGTCTAGTCACCATGTTTCAGATGATTTAAAGAGGAGTCTAGTCACCATGTTACAGATGATTTAAAGAGGCGTCACCATGTTTCAGAGGAGTCTAGTAAAGAGGAGTCTAGTCACCATGTTTCAGATGATTTAAAGAGGAGTCTAGTCACCATGTTTCAGATGATTTAAAGAGGATTCTAGTCACCATGTTTCAGATGATTTAAAGAGGAGTCTAGTCACCATGTTTCAGATGATTTAAAGATGAGTCTAGTAAAGAGGAGTCTAGTCACCATGTTTCAGATGATTTAAAGAGGAGTCTCGTAAAGAGGAGTCTAGTCACCATGTTTCAGATGATTTAAAGAGGAGTTTAGTAAAGAGGAGTCTAGTCACCATGTTTCAGATGATTTAAAGAGGAGTCTAGTCACCATGTTTCAGATGATTTAAAGAGAGTCTAGTAAAGAGGAGTCTAGTCACCATGTTTCAGATGATTTAAAGAGGAGTCTCGTAAAGAGGAGTCTAGTCACCATGTTTCAGATGATTTAAAGTGGAGTCTAGTAAAGAGGAGTCTAGTCACCATGTTTCAGATGATTTAAAGAGGAGTCTAGTAAAGAGGAGTCTAGTCACCATGTTTCAGATGATTTAAAGAGGAGTCTAGTCACCATCTTTCAGAGGCTTTAAAGAGGAGTCACCATGTTTCAGATGATTTAAAGAGGAGTCTAGTAAAGAGGAGTCTAGTCACCATGTTTCAGATGATTTAAAGAGGAGTCTAGTCACCATCTTTCAGAGGCTTTAAAGAGGAGTCACCATGTTTCAGATGATTTAAAGAGGAGTCTAGTAAAGAGGAGTCTAGTCACCGTGTTTCAGATGATTTAAAGTGGAGTCTAGTAAAGAGGAGTCTAGTCACCATGTTTCAGATGATTTAAAGAGGAGTCTAGTCACCATGTTATCAGATGATTTAAAGATTTAAAGAGGAGTCTAGTCACCATGTTTCAGATGATTTAAAGAGTCTAGTAAAGAGGAGTCTAGTCACCATGTTTCAGAGGATTTAAAGAGGAGTCTAGTAAAGAGGAGTCTAGTCACCATGTTTCAGAGGATTTTGAAGATGACTAGTGACACGATTCACTTTCCCTTTTTAGTTTCAACTAAATCTAACTCATTTTTGTCTCTCTCTGTATCTCTCTCTCTCTCTCTCTGTCTGTCTGTCTGTCTCTCTCTGTCTCTCTCTGTCTCTCTCTGTCTCTCTCTGTCTCTCTCTGTCTCTCTCTGTCTCTCTCTCTGTCTCTCTCTCTGTCTCTCTCTCTGTCTCTCTCTCTCTCTCTCTCTCTGTCTCTCTCTCTCTTGTCTCTCTCTCTTGTCTCTCTCTCTTTGTCCCTCTCTCTCTCTTTCTCTCTCTTTGTCCCTCTCTCTCTCTCTTTGTCTCTCTCTCTCTCTTTTGTCTCTCTCTCTCTCTTTGTCTCTCTCTCTCTCTTTGTCTCTCTCTCTCTCTCTCTTTGTCTCTCTCTCTCTCTCTCTCATTCAATTCAAGGGCTTTATTGGCATGGGAAACATGTGTTAACATTGCCAAAGCAAGTGAGGTAGATAATATATAAAGTGAAATAAAAAATAACAGTAGACACATAGAGAAGTTTCAAAACAATAAAGACAATCAAAATGTCATATTATATATATACAGTGTTTTAACAATGTACAAATGGTTAAAGGACACAAGATAAAATAAATAAGCATAAATATGGTTGTATTTACAATGGTGTTTGTTCTTCACTGGTTGCCCTTTTCTCGTGGCAACAGGTCACAAATCTTGCTGCTGTGATGGCACACTGTGGTATTTCACCCAGTAGATATGGGAGTTTATAAAAATTGGATTTGTTTTCGAATTCTTTGTGGATCTGTGTAATCTGAGGGAAATGTCTCTCTAATATGGTCATATGATGTTTCTCTGTCTCTCTCTGTCTCTCTGTCTGTCTGTCTCTCTGTCCCTCTGTCTCTCTGTCTCTCTGTCTCTGTCTCTCTCTCTCTCTCTCTCTGTCTCTGTCTCTCTCTCTCTTTGTCCCTCTGTCTCTCTCTCTCTCAGGGGAGGAGATCTTCCTGGACATGTTTGAAGATGAGTACAGGAGCATGACGGTTAGTCCACCTGTCTCAGACACACGTGATATATATGTTGTCTTTGTGTTGTTATGACGCACGTGTGCCTGTGCTGCCTGTATGTGCGTGTATCCGTGGGTACGTGTGTGTGTGTTTTCTTGTGGTGAATAAGCTGATGTTGTTGATGTTTCTGGAAGTGGGTTGGTAATGAAGGTATATCCCAGGCTTGGACTGCCTTGTATTTAAGTGGTAGTTGGTGGTATTGATATTTGACTTAGCTGTGAGTGTTTCTGGGTAATTCTCTAAGAGCTGTGAGTGTTTCTGGGTAATTCTCTAAGAGCTGTGAGTGTTTCTGGGTAATTCTCTAAGAGCTGTGAGTGTTTCTGGGTAATTCTCTAAGAGCTGTGAGTGTTTCTGGGTAAGTCTCTCAAGAATTATTTATTATTATCTAAATGATTCAAACTCTGTCAGATTGGTTGTTGATCCGTTGCTAGACAACCATTTCCAGGTCTCGCCGTACATTTACAAGTAGATTTAAGTCAGAACTTTAACTCAGCCAATCAGGAACATTCGCTGTCGTCTTGGTAATCAGCCCCAGTGTAAGTTTGGCCTTGGTGTTTTAGGTTATTGTCCTGCTGAAAGGTGAATTCATCTCCCAGGTTATCCTCACTGTTGTCTTGGTAATCAGTCCCAGTGTAAGTTTGGTCTTGGTGTTTTAGGTTATTGTCCTGCTAAAAGTTGGATTCATTTCCCAGTGTCTGTTGAATAACAGACTAAACCAAACGAAGCAAGTTATTATGTGGCCTGTTAAAACTGCTTTCGACAACAGCCAGTGAAATTGCAGAGCGCCAAAATTCAAAAACACTCAAAATAATCATTCAAGTGTTATTTATTTTATTTGACCTTTATTTAACTAGGCAATTCAGTTAAGAACAAATTCTTATTTTCAATGACGGCCTAGGAACAGTGGGTTAACTGCCTTGTTCAGGGGCAGAACGACAGATTTGTACCGTGTCAGCTCGGGGTTTGAACTTGCAACCTTCTGGTTACTAGTCCAACGCTAGTAACCAAAAGATTTAACTTTTTGTTAATCCAACCGCTGTGTCAGATTTCAAAAAGGCATTACGGCGAAAGCATGGGATTATCTGAGAAGAGCGCCCAGCAGACAAATCATTACAAACAGAAACCAGCCAAGTAGAGGAGTTACACAAGTCAGAAATAGAGATAAAATCTATCAATTACCTTTGATGATCTTCATATGGTTGCACTCACAAGACTCCATGTTACACAATAAATGTTAGTTTTGTTCGATAAAGTCCCTCTTTATATCCAAAAACCTCAGTTTTTTTTTCATGGTGCGTTTTGTTCAGTAAACCATTGGCACAAAGCACAATCACAGCAGGCTGATGAAAAAATCAAATAAGTACCATAAAAGTTCGTAGAAACATGTCAAACGATGTTTATAATCAATCCTCAGATTGTTTTTGTCATAAATGATCGATCATATTTCAACCGGACAAAAGCTTCGTCAATAGAAAAGGAGAAACAAGAAAGGCGAGGTCCCGATTACACGCAGGACTCATGTCTGGAAATCTCCACTCTCCTCTCATTGAAAGCTCTGTATCTCCCTCATTTTTCAGAGTAAAAGCCTGAAACAATGCCTAACAACTGGCCACATGTAGAAGAAGCCACAGAGCTCGTGAACTGGATCCTAAGTCTTTGTATGGTGGATAGGCTTTCAATGGAAAAACAGCCTTTCAAAATAATAGCACTTCCTGGTTGGATTTTCCTCAGGTTTTCACCTGCCATATCAGTTATGTTATACTCACAGACATTATTTTAACAGTTTTGGAAACTTTAGAGTGTTTTCTATCCAAATCTACCATCTATATGCATATCCTAGCTTCTAGGCCTGAGTAGCAGGCAGGTTACTTTGGGCACCTCAGTCATCCAAAGCTCCGAATACTGCCCCCTATCCCAATAAAGTTAAGCAAAGGTTTACTTAGAGTAACCCCTGGACGTGGGGTACCTGATAATGTATTTAATGTGTCTCCAGAGTAAGCCCCCTGAACGTGGGGTACCTGATAATGTATTTAATGTGTCTCTCCAGAGTAAGCCCATGATAATGTATTTAATGTCTCTTCAGAGTAAGCCCCTGATCATGTATTTACTGTCTCTCCAGAGTAAGCCCCTGATAATGTATGTAATGTGTCTCCAGAGTAAGCCCCTGATAATGTATTTAATGTGTCTCTCCAGAGTAAGCCCCTGATAATGTATTTAATGTCTCTTCAGAGTAAGCCCCTGATAATGTATTTACTGTGTCTCCAGAGTAAGCCCCTGATAATGTATTTAATGTGTCTCCAGAGTAAGCCCCTGATAATGTATGTAATGTGTCTCCAGAGTAAGCCCCTGATAATGTATTTAATGTGTCTCCAGAGTAAGCCCTGATAATGTATTTAATGTCTCTCCAGAGTAAGCCCCTGAACGTGGAGTACCTGATAATGTATGTAATGTGTCTCCAGAGTAAGCCCCTGCACGTGGAGTACCTGATAATGTATTTAATGTGTCTCCAGAGTAAGCCCTGATAATGTATTTAATGTGTCTCCAGAGTAAGCCCCTGAACGTGGAGTACCTGATAATGTATGTAATGTGTCTCCAGAGTAAGCCCTGATAATGTATTTAATGTGTCTCCAGAGTAAGCCCCTGAACGTGGAGTACCTGATAATGTATGTAATGTGTCTCCAGAGTAAGCCCCTGATAATGTATGTAATGTCTTTCCAGAGTAAGCCCCTGAACGTGGAGTACCTCATGATGGACGCGTCCGTTCTACTTCCTCCTACTGGTACTCCTCTGACTGGAATAGACTTCGTTAAGAGACTGCCCTGTGGAGGAGTAGAGAAGACCAGACGGGTAACACACACACACACACACTGAGACACACCTACTGCCCTGTGGAGGAGTAGAGAAGACCAGACGGGTAACACACACACACACACACTGAGACACACCTACTGCCCTGTGGAGGAGTAGAGAAGACCAGACGGGTAACACACACACACACTGAGACACACACACTGAGACACACCTACTGACCTGGGGAGGGATGTTCTGTACCACCTACTGACCTGGGGAGGGATGTTCTGTACCACCTACTGACCTGGGGAGGGATGTTCTGTACCACCTACTGACCTGGGGAGGGATGTTCTGTACCACCTACTGACCTGGGGAGGGATGTTCTGTACCACCTACTGACCTGGGGAGGGATGTTCTGTACCAAGTGAGACACACTGAACCAGCCACTCTGTGTGTCGTATGTTGGTGACCGGTGTTGTTCTCCCTCTGCAGGCCATCCGTGTGTTCTTCATGCTGAGATCACTATCTCTTCAGCTGCAGGGAGAACCAGAGACGCAGCTTCCTCTCACTCGCTCTGAAGACCTCATCAAGACCGACGATGTTCTGGACCTAAGTAAGACTGTGTGTGTGTGTGTGTTCTGACTGACCATGCTCTTGACCTGACCTCATCAAGACTGACTGTGTTCTAGACCTCAAGACTGACTGTGTTCTAGACCTCAAGACTGACCGGGTTCTGGACCTCATTGAGACTGACCGGGTTCTACACCTCATTGAGACTGACCGTGTTCTACACCTCATTGAGACTGACCGTGTTCTACACCTCATCGAGACTGACCGTGTTCTACACCTCATTGAGACTGACCGGGTTCTACACCTCATTGAGACTGACCGTGTTCTACACCTCATTGAGACTGACCGGGTTCTACACCTCATTGAGACTGACCGGGTTCTACACCTCATTGAGACTGACCGGGTTCTACACCTCATTGAGACTGACCGGGTTCTACACCTCATTGAGACTGACCGGGTTCTACACCTCATTGAGACTGACCGGGTTCTACACCTCATTGAGACTGACCGTGTTCTACACCTCATCGAGACTGACCGGGTCCTACACCTCATTGAGACTGACCGGGTCCTACACCTCATTGAGACTGACCGGGTTCTACACCTCATTGACACCTCATCGAGACTGACCGTGTTCTACACCTCATTGAGACTGACCGTGTTCTACACCTCATTGAGACTGACCGTGTTCTACACCTCATTGAGACTGACCGTGTTCTACACCTCATTGAGACTGACCGTGTTCTACAACTCATTGAGACTGACCGTGTTCTACACCTCATTGAGACTGACCGTGTTCTACACCTCATTGAGACTGACCGTGTTCTACACCTCATTGAGACTGACCGTGTTCTACACCTCATTGAGACTGACCGTGTTCTACACCTCATTGAGACTGACCGTGTTCTACACCTCATTGAGACTGACCGTGTTCTACACCTCATTGAGACTGACCGTGTTCTACAACTCATTGAGACTGACCGTGTTCTACACCTCATTGAGACTGACCGTGTTCTACACCTCATTGAGACTGACCGTGTTCTACACCTCATTGAGACTGACCGTGTTCTACACCTCATTGAGACTGACCGTGTTCTACACCTCATTGAGACTGACCGTGTTCTACACCTCATTGAGACTGACCGGGTTCTACACCTCATTGAGACTGACCGTGTTCTACACCTCATTGAGACTGACCGTGTTCTACACCTCATTGAGACTGACCGTGTTCTACACCTCATTGAGACTGACCGTGTTCTATACCTCATTGAGACTGACCGTGTTCTACACCTCAGTAAGTCTGTGTGTGTTTGTTACAGTAATATTCTTGGAACAGACAGAAGGGGTTCAGGCCCACAGTGGAAACATCTGACTCAACTCTGATACACTTTTAGAGCAGAGGTGTGTGTGTGTGTGTGTGTGTGTGTGTGTGTGTGTGTGTGTGTGTGTGTGTTTTGTGTGAAATGAGATGAACACTGATCACTTCCCTTCTGATACAGAGAGAGACCTGGGGGAGGGATGGTTTATTAAGTCTATCTGATAGAGACCTGGGGGAGGGATGGTTAATTAAGTCTCTATCTGATAGAGACCTGGGGGAGGGATGGTTAATTAAGTCTCTATCTGATAGAGACCTGTGGGGAGGGATGGTTAATTAAGTCTCTATCTGATAGAGACCTGTGGGGAGGGATGGTTAATTAAGTCTCTATCTGATAGAGACCTGGGGGAGGGATGGTTGATTAAGTCTCTATCTGATAGAGACCTGGGGGAGGGATGGTTGATTAAGTCTCTATCTGATAGAGACCAGGAGGAGGGATGGTTAATTAAGTCTCTATCTGATAGTGAGGTTGATCTCATTGTTTTATTGACGAGGAAGGGAAAGTAGATAGCCAAGTATAAACAGGTGATTTCCAACCACACGCCACAGGGCTGTGACGGCTAAAGGTCAGTGTGGAACCTCGTTCCTCAGTTATCTCTGACAACGACATATCACGCCACAGGGCTGTGTCGGCTAAAGGTCAGTCTGGAACCTCGTTCCTCAGTTATCTCTGACAACGACATATCACGCCACAGGGCTGTGACGGCTAAAGGTCAGTCTGGAACCTCGTTCCTCAGTTATCTCTGACAACGACATATCACGCCACAGGGCTGTGTCGGCTAAAGGTCAGTCTGGAACCTCGTTCCTCAGTTATCTCTGTCAACGACATGTCACGGCTTAATCATTTAATGACATTTTATATTAAATACGGAATATTTCTCAGACCTCGTCAATGACGTCCACGTAAAATGGGGTAAAAAAGTATTTAGTCAGCCACCAATTGTGCAAGTTCTCCCACTTAAAAAGATGAGAGAGGCCTGTAATTTTCATCATAGGTACACTTCAACTATGACAGACAAAATGAGAAAACAAATCCAGAAAATCACATTGTAAGATTTTTTATGAATTTATTTGCAAATAAGTATAAATTATATTAATTATATTTTATTAATTATTATAAAGACATGTCTCTACTGTCTAACGTGGTGGATTAATACTCATAATATTAGTCTCTACTGTCTAACGTGGTGGATTAATACTCCTCATTATAATATTAGTCTCTACTGTCTAACGTGGTGGATTAATACTCCTCATTATAATATTAGTCTCTACTGTCTAACGTGGTGGATTAATACTCCTCATTATAATATTAGTCTCTACTGTCTAACGTGGTGGATTAATACTCCTCATTATAATATTAGTCTCTACTGTCTAACGTGGTGGATTAATACTCCTCATTATAATATTAGTCTCTACTGTCTAATGTGGTGGATTAATACTCCTCATTATAATATTAGTCTCTACTGTCTAACGTGGTGGATTAATACTCCTCATTATAATATTAGTCTCTACTGTCTAACGTGGTGGATTAATACTCCTCATTATAATATTAGTCTCTACTGTCTAACGTGGTGGATTAATACTCCTCATTATAATATTAGTCTCTACTGTCTAACGTGGTGGATTAATACTCCTCATTATAATATTAGTCTCTACTGTCTAACGTGGTGGATCAATACTCATAATATTAGTCTCTACTGTCTAACGTGGTGGATTAATACTCATAATATTAGTCTCTACTGTCTAACGTGGTGGATTAATACTCATAATATTAGTCTCTACTGTCTAACGTGGTGGATTGATACTCATAATATTAGTCTCTACTGTCTAACGTGGTGGATTAATACTCCTCATTATAATATTAGTCTCTACTGTCTGTGGTGGATTAATACTCATAATATTAGTCTCTACTGTCTAACGTGGTGGATTAATACTCCTCATTATAATATTAGTCTCTACTGTCTAACGTGGTGGATTAATACTCCTCATTATAATATTAGTCTCTACTGTCTGTGGTGGATTAATACTCCTCATTATAATATTAGTCTCTACTGTCTAATGTGGTGGATTAATACTCCTCATTATAATATTAGTCTCTACTGTCTAACGTGGTGGATTAATACTCCTCATTATAATATTAGTCTCTACTGTCTAACGTGGTGGATTAATACTCATAATATTAGTCTCTACTGTCTAACGTGGTGGATTGATACTCATAATATTAGTCTCTACTGTCTAACGTGGTGGATTAATACTCCTCATTATAATATTAGTCTCTACTGTCTGTGGTGGATTAATACTCATAATATTAGTCTCTACTGTCTAACGTGGTGGATTAATACTCCTCATTATAATATTAGTCTCTACTGTCTAACGTGGTGGATTAATACTCCTCATTATAATATTAGTCTCTACTGTCTAACGTGGTGGATTAATACTCCTCATTATAATATTAGTCTCTACTGTCTAACGTGGTGGATTAATACTCCTCATTATAATATTAGTCTCTACTGTCTAACGTGGTGGATTAATACTCATTATAATATTAGTCTCTACTGTCTAACGTGGTGGATTAATACTCCTCATTATAATATTAGTCTCTACTGTCTAACGTGGTGGATTAATACTCATTATAATATTAGTCTCTACTGTCTGTGGTGGATTAATACTCCTCATTATAATATTAGTCTCTACTGTCTAACGTGGTGGATTAATACTCCTCATTATAATATTAGTCTCTACTGTCTGTGGTGGATTAATACTCCTCATTATAATATTAGTCTCTACTGTCTAACGTGGTGGATTAATACTCCTCATTATAATATTAGTCTCTACTGTCTAACGTGGTGGATTAATACTCCTCATTATAATATTAGTCTCTACTGTCTGTGGTGGATTAATACTCATAATATTAGTCTCTACTGTCTAACGTGGTGGATTAATACTCCTCATTATAATATTAGTCTCTACTGTCTAACGTGGTGGATTAATACTCATAATATTAGTCTCTACTGTCTAACGTGGTGGATTGATACTCATAATATTAGTCTCTACTGTCTAACGTGGTGGATTAATACTCCTCATTATAATATTAGTCTCTACTGTCTAACGTGGTGGATTAATACTCCTCATTATAATATTAGTCTCTACTGTCTAACGTGGTGGTGGTGGATTAACACTTTGTCTAACTCATTATAATATTAGTCTCCTCATTATAATATTAGTCTCTACTGTCTAACGTGGTGGATTAATACTCCTCATTATAATATTAGTCTCTACTGTCTAACGTGGTGGATTAATACTCCTCATTATAATATTAGTCTCTACTGTCTGTGGTGGATTAATACTCATAATATTAGTCTCTACTGTCTAACGTGGTGGATTAATACTCCTCATTATAATATTAGTCTCTACTGTCTAACGTGGTGGATTAATACTCCTCATTATAATATTAGTCTCTACTGTCTAATGTGGTGGATTAATACTCCTCATTATAATATTAGTCTCTACTGTCTGTGGTGGATTAATACTCCTCATTATAATATTAGTCTCTACTGTCTAACGTGGTGGATTAATACTCCTCATTATAATATTAGTCTCTACTGTCTGTGGTGGATTAATACTCCTCATTATAATATTAGTCTCTACTGTCTAACGTGGTGGATTAATACTCCTCATTATAATATTAGTCTCTACTGTCTAATGTGGTGGATTAATACTCCTCATTATAATATTAGTCTCTACTGTCTAACGTGGTGGATTAATACTCCTCATTATAATATTAGTCTCTACTGTCTAACGTGGTGGATTAATACTCCTCATTATAATATTAGTCTCTACTGTCTAACGTGGTGGATTAATACTCCTCATTATAATATTAGTCTCTACTGTCTAACGTGGTGGATTAATACTCCTCATTATAATATTAGTCTCTACTGTCTAACGTGGTGGATTAATACTCCTCATTATAATATTAGTCTCTACTGTCTAACGTGGTGGATTAATACTCTCATTATAATATTAGTCTCTAACGTGTCTAACTCTACTGTGGTGGATTAATACTCCTCATTATAATATTAGTCTCTACTGTCTAACGTGGTGGATTAATACTCCCCATTATAATATTAGTCTCTACTGTCTAACGTGGTGGATTAATACTCCTCATTATAATATTAGTCTCTACTGTCTAACGTGGTGGATTAATACTCCTCATTATAATATTAGTCTCTACTGTCTAACGTGGTGGATTAATACTCCTCATTATAATATTAGTCTCTACTGTCTAACGTGGTGGATTAATACTCCTCATTATAATATTAGTCTCTGTCTAACGTGGTGGATTAATACTCCTCATTATAATATTAGTCTCTACTGTCTAACGTGGTGGATTGATACTCCTCATTATAAAGATGTCTCTACTGTCTAACGTGGTGGATTAATACTCCTCATTATAATATTAGTCTCTACTGTCTAACGTGGTGGATTAATACTCCTCATTATAATATTAGTCTCTACTGTCTAACGTGGTGGATTAATACTCCTCATTATAATATTAGTCTCTACTGTCTAACGTGGTGGATTAATACTCCTCATTATAATATTAGTCTCTACTGTCTAACGTGGTGGATTAATACTCCTCATTATAATATTAGTCTCTACTGTCTAATGTGGTGGATTAATACTCCTCATTATAATATTAGTCTCTACTGTCTAACGTGGTGGATTAATACTCCTCATTATAATATTAGTCTCTACTGTCTAACGTGGTGGATTAATACTCATTATAATATTAGTCTCTACTGTCTAACGTGGTGGATTAATACTCCTCATTATAATATTAGTCTCTACTGTCTAACGTGGTGGATTAATACTCATTATAATATTAGTCTCTACTGTCTAACGTGGTGGATTAATACTCCTCATTTAGCAGATACGTGGTTGTTTTATGTGTTTTGTTCGGAAACATTATCCTGATTAGTCTGTAAGGTTGGTGAGTCAGACGTGTTGTGTCATTTAGCAGACTTCCTGATCCAGAAAGAGACTTCCTGTCTGTGCGTTCATTATAATGCAGCGGGACAAGCTACGTAATCACAATCCTAGTGAGAACGTTGTGGTTATGTTGGGTTGTGGTTGTTGTGGTCTCTCTCTTTCTCTGTAGATAACAGTGATCTGATAGCCTGTGTGGTTGTGTTGTGGTCTCTCTCTCTGTAGATAACAGTGATCTGATAGCCTGTATGGTTGTGTTGTGGTCTCTCTCTCTCTGTAGATAACAGTGATCTGATAGCCTGTGTGGTTGTGTTGTGGTCTCTCTGTAGATAGCCTGTGTGGTTGTGTTGTGGTCTCTCTCTCTCTCTGTAGATAACAGTGATCTGATAGCCTGTGTGGTTGTGTTGTGGTCTCTCTGTAGATAACAGTGATCTGATAGCCTGTGTGGTTGTGTTGTGGTCTCTCTGTAGATAACAGTGATCTGATAGCCTGTGTGGTTGTTGTGGTCTCTCTCTCTCTCTGTAGATAACAGTGATCTGATAGCCTGTGTGGTTGTGTTGTGGTCTCTCTGTAGATAACAGTGATCTGATAGCCTGTGTGGTTGTGTTGTGGTCTCTCTGTAGATAACAGTGATCTGATAGCCTGTATGGTTGTGTTGTGGTCTCTCTGTAGATAACAGTGATCTGATAGCCTGTGTGGTTGTGTTGTGGTCTCTCTGTAGATAACAGTGATCTGATAGCCTGTGTGGTTGTGTTGTGGTCTCTCTGTAGATAACAGTGATCTGATAGCCTGTATGGTTGTGTTGTGGTCTCTCTGTAGATAACAGTGATCTGATAGCCTGTATGGTTGTGTTGTGGTCTCTCTGTAGATAAGTGATCTGATAGCCTGTGTGGTTGTGTTGTGGTCTCTCTGTAGATAACAGTGATCTGATAGCCTGTGTGGTTGTGTTGTGGTCTCTCTGTAGATAACAGTGATCTGATAGCCTGTATGGTTGTGTTGTGGTCTCTCTGTAGATAACAGTGATCTGATAGCCTGTGTGGTTGTGTTGTGGTCTCTCTGTAGATAACAGTGATCTGATAGCCTGTGTGGTTGTGTTGTGGTCTCTCTCTCTGTAGATAACAGTGATCTGATAGCCTGTATGGTTGTGTTGTGGTCTCTCTCTCTGTAGATAACAGTGATCTGATAGCCTGTGTGGTTGTGTTGTGGTCTCTCTGTAGTTAACAGTGATCTGATAGCCTGTATGTTTGTGTTGTGGTCTCTCTGTAGATAACAGTGATCTGATAGCCTGTGTGGTTGTGTTGTGGTCTCTCTGTAGATAACAGTGATCTGATAGCCTGTGTGGTTGTGTTGTGGTCTCTCTGTAGATAGCCTGTGTGGTTGTGTTGTGGTCTCTCTGTAGATAACAGTGATCTGATAGCCTGTGTGGTTGTGTTGTGGTCTCTCTCTCTGTAGATAACAGTGATCTGATAGCCTGTGTGGTTGTGTTGTGGTCTCTCTGTAGATAACAGTGATCTGATAGCCTGTGTGGTTGTTGTGGTCTCTCTTTCTCTGTAGATAACAGTGATCTGATAGCCTGTGTGGTTGTGTTGTGGTCTCTCTGTAGATAACAGTGATCTGATAGCCTGTGTGGTTGTGTTGTGGTCTCTCTCTCTGTAGATAACAGTGATCTGATAGCCTTTGTGGTTGTGTTGTGGTCTCTCTGTAGATAACAGTGATCTGATAGCCTGTGTGGTTGTGTTGTGGTCTCTCTTTCTCTGTAGATAACAGTGATCTGATAGCCTGTATGGTTGTGTTGTGGTCTCTCTGTAGATAACAGTGATCTGATAGCCTGTATGGTTGTGTTGTGGTCTCTCTGTAGATAACAGTGATCTGATAGCCTGTATGGTTGTGTTGTGGTCTCTCTGTAGATAACAGTGATCTGATAGCCTGTATGGTTGTGTTGTGGTCTCTCTGTAGATAACAGTGATCTGATAGCCTGTATGGTTGTGTTGTGGTCTCTCTGTAGATAGCCTGTGTGGTTGTGTTGTGGTCTCTCTGTAGATAACAGTGATCTGATAGCCTGTATGGTTGTGTTGTGGTCTCTCTGTAGATAACAGTGATCTGATAGCCTGTGTGGTTGTGTTGTGGTCTCTCTGTAGATAACAGTGATCTGATAGCCTGTGTGGTTGTGTTGTGGTCTCTCTCTTTCTCTGTAGATAACAGTGATCTGATAGCCTGTGTGGTTGTGTTGTGGTCTCTCTGTAGATAACAGTGATCTGATAGCCTGTGTGGTTGTGTTGTGGTCTCTCTGTAGATAACAGTGATCTGATAGCCTGTATGGTTGTGTTGTGGTCTCTCTGTAGATAACAGTGATCTGATAGCCTGTGTGGTTGTGTTGTGGTCTCTCTTTCTCTGTAGATAACAGTGATCTGATAGCCTGTATGGTTGTGTTGTGGTCTCTCTGTAGATAACAGTGATCTGATAGCCTGTATGGTTGTGTTGTGGTCTCTCTGTAGATAACAGTGATCTGATAGCCTGTATGGTTGTGTTGTGGTCTCTCTCTCTGTAGATAACAGTGATCTGATAGCCTGTGTGGTTGTGTTGTGGTCTCTCTGTAGATAACAGTGATCTGATAGCCTGTGTGGTTGTGTTGTGGTCTCTCTGTAGATAACAGTGATCTGATAGCCTGTATGGTTGTGTTGTGGTCTCTCTCTGTAGATAACAGTGATCTGATAGCCTGTGTGGTTGTGTTGTGGTCTCTCTCTCTGTAGATAACAGTGATCTGATAGCCTGTGTGGTTGTGTTGTGGTCTCTCTGTAGATAACAGTGATCTGATAGCCTGTATGGTTGTGTTGTGGTCTCTCTCTCTGTAGATAACAGTGATCTGATAGCCTGTGTGGTTGTGTTGTGGTCTCTCTGTAGATAACAGTGATCTGATAGCCTGTGTGGTTGTGTTGTGGTCTCTCTGTAGATAACAGTGATCTGATAGCCTGTGTGGTTGTGTTGTGGTCTCTCTGTAGATAACAGTGATCTGATAGCCTGTGTGGTTGTGTTGTGGTCTCTCTGTAGATAACAGTGATCTGATAGCCTGTGTGGTTGTGTTGTGGTCTCTCTGTAGATAACAGTGATCTGATAGCCTGTATGGTTGTGTTGTGGTCTCTCTCTCTGTAGATAACAGTGATCTGATAGCCTGTATGGTGGTCAGTAAGGAAGGAGGTCAGGCTCAACGGTTCCTGGCGGTGGATGTTTACCAGATGAGTCTGGTTGAACCTGAAACTAAACGGTTGGGCTGGGGAGTGGTCAAGTTCGCTGGTCTGTTACAGGTAAGACTACTAGGTGTTCTCCCTCCCTGTCTCTCTCTCCCTCCCTCCCCGTCTCTCTCTCCCTCCCTCCCCCGTCTCTCTCTCTCTCCCTCCCCCCCCCGCTCTCTCTCTCTCCCTCCCTCCCCATCTCTCTCTCCCCTCCCTCCCCGTCTCTCTCTCCCCTCCCTCCCCATCTCTGTCTCCCTCCCCATCTCTCTCTCCCTCCCTCCCCATCTCTCTCTCCCTCCCTCCCCGTCTCTCTCTCCCTCCCTCCCCGTCTCTCTCTCCCTCCCCGTCTCTCTCTCCCCTCCCCGTCTCTCTCTCCCTCCCTCCCCGTCTCTCTCTCCCTCCCCCCGTCTCTCTCTCCCTCCCTCCCCATCTCTCTCTCCCTCCCTCCCCGTCTCTCTCTCCCTCCCTCCCCGTCTCTCTCTCCCTCCCCGTCTCTCTCTCCCTCCCCGTCTCTCTCTCCCTCCCCGTCTCTCTCTCCCTCCCTCCCCGTCTCTCTCTCCCTCCCTCCCCGTCTCTCTCTCCCTCCCTCCCCGTCTCTCTCTCCCATCCCTCCCCGTCTCTCTCTCTCTCCCTCCCCCCCGTCTCTCTCTCTCTCCCTCCCCGTCTCTCTCTCCCTCCCTCCCCGTCTCTCTCTCCCTCCCTCCCCGTCTCTCTCTCCCTCCCTCCCCCCCGTCTCTCTCTCTCTCCCTCCCCGTCTCTCTCTCTCTCCCTCCCCGTCTCTCTCTCTCTCCCTCCCCGTCTCTCTCTCTCTCCTCCCCGTCTCTCTCTCTCTCCCTCCCCGTCTCTCTCTCTCTCCCTCCCCGTCTCTCTCTCCCTCCCTCCCCGTCTCTCTCCATCCCTCCCCGTCTCTCTCTCTCCCTCCCCGTCTCTCTCTCCCTCCCCGTCTCTCTCTCCTCCCCGTCTCTCTCTCTCTCCCTCCCCGTCTCTCTCTCCCTCCCTCCCCGTCTCTCTCTCCCTCCCTCCCCGTCTCTCTCTCCCTCCCTCCCCGTCTCTCTCTCCCTCCCTCCCCTCTCTCTCTCTCTCCCTCCCCGTCTCTCTCTCCCTCCCTCCCCATCTCTCTCCCCTCCCTCCCCGTCTCTCTCTCCCTCCCCGTCTCTCTCTCCCTCCCTCCCCGTCTCTCTCTCTCTCCCTCCCCGTCTCTCCCTCCCTCCCTCCCCGTCTCTCTCTCTCTCCCTCCCCGTCTCTCCCTCCCTCCCTCCCCGTCTCTCTCTCTCTCCCTCCCTCCCCGTCTCTCTCTCCCTCCCCGTCTCTCCCTCCCTCCCCCCGTCTCTCTCTCCCTCCCCGTCTCTCCCTCCCTCCCCGTCTCTCTCTCCCTCCCTCCCCGTCTCTCTCTCCCTCCCTCCCCGTCTCTCTCTCCCTCCCTCCCCGTCTCTCTCTCCCTCCCTCCCCGTCTCTCTCCCTCCCTCCCCGTCTCTCTCTCCCTCCCTCCCCGTCTCTCTCTCCCTCCCTCCCCGTCTCTCTCCCTCCTCCCCCCGTCTCTCTCCCTCCCTCCCCCCTCTCTCTCCCTCCCTCCCCGTCTCTCTCTCCCTCCCTCCCCGTCTCTCTCTCCCTCCCTCCCCGTCTCTCTCTCCCTCCCTCCCCGTCTCTCCCTCCCTCCCTCCCCGTCTCTCTCTCCCTCCCTCCCCGTCTCTCTCTCCCTCCCTCCCCGTCTCTCTCCCTCCCTCCCCGTCTCTCTCTCCATCCCTCCCCGTCTCTCCCTCCCTCCCTCCCCGTCTCTCCCTCCCTCCCCGTCTCTCTCCCCTCCCCGTCTCTCCCTCCCTCCCTCCCCGTCTCTCTCTCTCCCCTCCCTCCCCGTCTCTCTCTCCCTCCCCCGTCTCTCCCTCCCTCCCTCCCGTCTCTCTCTCCCTCCCTCCCCGTCTCTCTCTCCCTCCCTCCCCGTCTCTCTCTCCCTCCCTCCCCGTCTCTCTCTCCCTCCCTCCCCGTCTCTCTCTCCCTCCCTCCCCGTCTCTCTCTCCCTCCCTCCCCGTCTCTCTCTCCCTCCCTCCCCGTCTGGCATGGGAAACATTTGTTAACATTGCCAAAGCAAGTGAGGTAGATAATATATGAAGTGAAAAACAATCAAAATGAACAGTAAACATTACACATACAGAAGTTTCAAAACAATAAAGACATTACATATGTCATATTATATATATATATATATATACAGTGTTGTAACAATGTACAAATGGTTAAAGTACAAAAGATAAAATAAACAAGCATATTATATATATACAGTGTTTTAACTATCTCTCTCTCTCTCTCCATTGCACCTGGCATTACAAGACTGTAACACCGTCTCTCTCTCTCTCTCTTCCCCCCCCAGGACATGCAGGTGTCTGGGGTAGAGGATGACAGCAGAGCTTTAAACATTATCATCCACAAACCCTCGTCCAACCCCCACGCCAAGCCCCTCCCCATCCTGCAGGCAAACTTCATATTCGCCGACCACATCCGCTGCATCATCGCTAAGCAACGCCTGGCCAAGGGCAGGATACAGGCCAGACGTATGAAGACACAGAGGATAGCAGGTAGAGAGGCACAGAGGATAGCAGGTAGAGAGAGAGACACAGAGGATAGCAGGTAGAGAGAGAGACAGGGGATAGCAGGTAGAGAGAGAGACACAGAGGATAGCAGGTAGAGAGAGACACAGAGGATAGCAGGTAGAGAGAGACACAGAGGATAGCAGGTAGAGAGAGACACAGAGGATAGCAGGTAGAGAGAGAGACACAGAGGATAGCAGGTAGAGAGAGAGACAGAGACACGGGGAGAGAGAGACAGAGGATAGCAGGTAGAGAGAGACACAGAGGATAGCAGGTAGAGAGAGAGACAGAGGATAGCAGGTAGAGAGAGACACAGAGGATAGCAGGTAGAGAGAGACACACAGAGGATAGCAGGTAGAGAGAGACACACAGAGGATAGCAGGTAGAGAGAGAGACACAGGATAGCAGGTAGAGAGAGACACAGAGGATAGCAGGTAGGGAGAGACACAGAGGATAGCAGGTAAAGAGAGAGACACAGAGGATAGCAGGTAAAGAGAGAGACACAGAGGATAGCAGGTAGAGAGAGAGAGAGGATAGCAGGTAGAGAGAGAGAGAGAGGATAGCAGGTAGAGAGAGAGACAGAGGATAGCAGGTAGAGAGAGAGAGAGACAGAGGATAGCAGGTAGAGAGAGAGACACAGAGGATAGCAGGTAGAGAGAGAGACACAGAGGATAGCAGGTAGAGAGATACACAGAGGATAGCAGGTAGAGAGAGAGACACAGAGGATAGCAGGTAGGGAGAGACACCGGGATAGCAGGTAGAGAGAGACACAGAGGATAGCAGGTAAAGAGAGAGACACAGAGGATAGCAGGTAGAGAGAGAGAGAGGATAGCAGGTAGAGAGAGAGAGAGGATAGCAGGTAGAGAGAGAGACAGAGGATAGCAGGTAGAGAGAGAGAGACAGAGGATAGCAGGTAGAGAGAGAGAGACAGAGGATAGCAGGTAGAGAGAGAGACACAGAGGATAGCAGGTAGAGAGAGAGACACAGAGGATAGCAGGTAGAGAGAGACACAGAGGATAGCAGGTAGGGAGAGACACCGGGATAGCAGGTAGAGAGAGACACAGAGGATAGCAGGTAAAGAGAGAGACACAGAGGATAGCAGGTAGAGAGAGAGAGAGAATAGCAGGTAGAGAGAGAGACAGAGGATAGCAGGTAGAGAGAGAGAGAGGATAGCAGGTAGAGAGAGACACAGAGGATAGCAGGTAGAGAGAGAGACACAGAGGATAGCAGGTAGAGAGAGAGACACAGGATAGCAGGTAGAGAGAGACACAGAGGATAGCAGGTAGAGAGAGAGACAGAGGATAGCAGGTAGAGAGAGAGACACAGGATAGCAGGTAGAGAGAGACACAGAGGATAGCAGGTAGAGAGAGACACAGAGGATAGCAGGTAAAGAGAGAGGCACAGAGGATAGCAGGTAAAGAGAGAGAGAGATAGCAGGTAGAGAGAGAGAGAGGATAGCAGGTAGAGAGAGACAGAGGATAGCAGGTAGAGAGAGAGACACAGAGGATAGCAGGTAAAGAGAGAGACACAGAGGATAGCAGGTAGAGAGAGAGAGACACAGAGGATAGCAGGTAGAGAGAGAGACACAGAGGATAGCAGGTAGAGAGAGAGACACAGAGGATAGCAGGTAGAGAGAGAGACACAGAGGATAGCAGGTAGAGAGAGAGACACAGAGGATAGCAGGTAGAGAGAGACACAGGGGATAGCAGGTAGAGAGAGACACAGGGGATAGCAGGTAGAGAGAGACACAGAGGATAGCAGGTAAAGAGAGAGACACAGAGGATAGCAGGTAGAGAGAGAGAGAGAGAGGATAGCAGGTAGAGAGAGAGACAGAGGATAGCAGGTAGAGAGAGAGAGACAGAGCAGGTATAGCAGGTAGAGAGAGAGACACAGAGGATAGCAGGTAGAGAGAGAGACACAGAGGATAGCAGGTAGAGAGAGACACAGAGGATAGCAGGTAGGGAGAGACACACAGAGGATAGCAGGTAGAGAGAGAGACACAGAGGATAGCAGGTAGAGAGAGAGAGACAGAGGATAGCAGGTAGAGAGAGAGAGACACAGAGGATAGCAGGTAGAGAGAGACACAGAGGATAGCAGGTAGGAGAGACACACAGAGGATAGCAGGTAGAGAGAGAGACACAGAGGATAGCAGGTAGAGAGAGAGACAGAGGATAGCAGGTAGAGAGAGAGAGACACAGAGGATAGCAGGTAGAGAGAGAGAGAGACACAGAGGATAGCAGGTAGAGAGAGAGAGAGAGAGAGGACACAGAGGATAGCAGGTAGAGAGAGAGAGAGACACAGAGGATAGCAGGTAGAGAGAGAGAGAGACACAGAGGATAGCAGGTAGAGAGAGAGAGAGACACAGAGGATAGCAGGTAGAGAGAGAGAGAGACACAGAGGATAGCAGGTAGAGAGAGAGAGAGACACAGAGGATAGCAGGTAGGGAGAGAGACACAGAGGATAGCAGGTGGAGAGAGAGAGACTCGGAGACAGAGAGAGCGAGGTGGAGGGGGAGAGAGAAAGATTGAGACATACTGGAGAGAGAGACAGGGAGACACCCATAGAGAGAGAGATTTGACAGGGAGACACACCAGGAGAGAGAGAGACAGAGAGAGAAAGCCACTCAGAGGACACACCTCCCTCTCTAACATCTCTATGTGTTCTAGCGTTACTAGACCTTCCTGTCCAGCCCAGTTCGTCAGAGGTTCTGGGCTTCGGCCAGACAGGAAACACTGCTGCCGGAGGTCAACTCCCTTTCCGCTTCTACGACCAATCGCGTCGAGCGCCCAACGACCCCACCGCACAGAGATCTGTGTTCGCCTCCGTTGACAAAGTTCCAGGTAATACACACTTCCTGTTACACACCTACTGTACATTCACTTCCTGTTACACACCTACCTACTGTACATTCACTTCCTGTTACACCCCTACCTACTGTACATTCACTTCCTGTTACACACCTACCTACTGTACATTCACTTCCTGTTACACACAATAATGTACAGAAGCATGTCAGGGGTTCACCTAGGGGTCATGATAGGGGCTGAACCAAATGTTTGATTTATTAGAATAATTGATTATGCTTATGTTGTATTAATAGAAGGGGAGGGGTTATAAGACCCCTCCCCCTTATATTTATAGGGTCCTAGACTACAGATTAACAATATATATATATATATTCATTATAGAGGTTTAATATTGTTGCACTGTTGTTTTCCAGTCTCTCTGCCTCTTATAAAGAAACTCTCTGTGTCACTGTGAAGACAGAACTCTACAGGGGAGTGTAAGAGATAAGAGACATCAGACATTCCACTATAAGTCAACTTTATATAGCTGTGTATGCATGGGCTTGGTCTGATGAGTAGAAGGTAATGAGGTATGCAGTGACATCACAAGGGCTGGACTTCGGGTTTAATAAAAGCAACTTGAGAGCTTTTTCTATTTTTTGGAACTTACTGGGAAACGTTGCGTTATGTTCCTGTTGTCTTCAATTGCGTTTATAAATGATGATTAAATTATTTACTTAAAGATATTGTCTAAATGCTAATTTCACCAATGAGCCATTGATTGACAAGGAACAAGGAAACGAACCCCAACAAACACACCAGGTGTATGTTCAGCTCGAAGAGGTTTAGTGTGTCCTAGAATGGGGTTGGTATCATTTCAGCTGTAACAGAAGGGGTTTAGTGTCCTAGAATGGGGTTGGTATCATTTCAGCTTTAACAGAAGGAGTTTTAGTGTCCTAGAATGGGGTTGGTATCATTTCAGCTGTAACAGAAGGAGTTTAGTGTCCTAGAATTGGGTTGGTATCATTTCAGCTTTAACAGAAGGAGTTTAGTGTGTCCTAGAATGGGGTTGGTATCATTTCAGCTGTAACAGAAGGAGTTTAGTGTCCTAGAATGGGGTTGGTATCATTTCAGCTTTAACAGAAGGGGTTTAGTGTCCTAGAATGGGGTTGGTATCATTTCAGCTGTAACAGAAGGGGTTTAGTGTCCTAGAATGGGGTTGGTATCATTTCAGCTTTAACAGAAGGGGTTTAGTGTCCTAGAATGGGGTTGGTATCATTTCAGCTGTAACAGAAGGGGTTTAGTGTCCTAGAATGGGGTTGGTATCATTTCAGCTTTAACAGAAGGGGTTTAGTGTGTCCTAGAATGGGGTTGGTATCATTTCAGCTTTAACAGAAGGGGTTTAGTGTGTCGGTATCATTTCAGCTGTAACAGAAGGGGTTTAGTGTCCTAGAATGGGGTTGGTATCATTTCAGCTGTAACAGAAGGGGTTTAGTGTCCTAGAATGGGGTTGGTATCATTTCAGCTGTAACAGAAGGGGTTTAGTGTCCTAGAATGGGGTTGGTATCATTTCAGCTGTAACAGAAGGGGTTTAGTGTCCTAGAATGGGGTTGGTATCATTTCAGCTGTAACAGAAGGGGTTTAGTGTCCTAGAATGGGGTTGGTATCATTTCAGCTGTAACAGAAGGGGTTTAGTGTCCTAGAATGGGGTTGGTATCATTTCAGCTTTAACAGAAGGGGTTTAGTGTGTCGGTATCATTTCAGCTGTAACAGAAGGGGTTTAGTGTCCTAGAATGGGGTTGGTATCATTTCAGCTGTAACAGAAGGGGTTTAGTGTCCTAGAATGGGGTCGGTATCATTTCAGCTTTAACAGAAGGGGTTTAGTGTCCTAGAATGGGGTTGGTATCATTTCAGCTGTAACAGAAGGGGTTTAGTGTCCTAGAATGGGGTTGGTATCATTTCAGCTTTAACAGAAGGAGTTTAGTGTGTCCTAGAATGGGGTTGGTATCATTTCAGCTTTAACAGAAGGGGTTTAGTGTCCTAGAATGGGGTTGGTATCATTTCAGCTGTAACAGAAGGGGTTTAGTGTGTCCTAGAATGGGGTTGGTATCATTTCAGCTGTAACAGAAGGGGTTTAGTGTGTCCTAGAATGGGGTTGGTATCATTTCAGCTGTAACAGAAGGGGTTTAGTGTGTCCTAGAATGGGGTTGGTATCATTTCAGCTTTAACAGAAGGGGTTTAGTGTCCTAGAATGGGGTTGGTATCATTTCAGCTGTAACAGAAGGGGTTTAGTGTCCTAGAATGGGGTTGGTATCATTTCAGCTTTAACAGAAGGGGTTTAGTGTCCTAGAATGGGGTTGGTATCATTTCAGCTGTAACAGAAGGGGTTTAGTGTCCTAGAATGGGGTTGGTATCATTTCAGCTTTAACAGAAGGGGTTTAGTGTGTCGGTATCATTTCAGCTGTAACAGAAGGGGTTTAGTGTCCTAGAATGGGGTTGGTATCATTTCAGCTGTAACAGAAGGGGTTTAGTGTCCTAGAATGGGGTTGGTATCATTTCAGCTTTAACAGAAGGGGTTTAGTGTGTCGGTATCATTTCAGCTGTAACAGAAGGGGTTTAGTGTCCTAGAATGGGGTTGGTATTATTTCAGCTTTAACAGAAGAGGTTTAGTATCCTAGAATGGGGTTGGTATCATTTCAGCTTTAACAGAAGGGGTTTAGTGTCCTAGAATGGGGTTGGTATCATTTCAGCTTTAACAGAAGGGGTTTAGTGTCCTAGAATGGGGTTGGTATCATTTCAGCTGTAACAGAAGGAGTTTAGTGTCCTAGAATGGGGTTGGTATCATTTCAGCTTTAACAGAAGGGGTTTAGTGTGTCCTAGAATGGGGTCGGTATCATTTCAGCTTTAACAGAAGGGGTTTAGTGTCCTAGAATGGGGTTGGTATCATTTCAGCTGTAACAGAAGGGGTTTAGTGTCCTAGAATGGGGTTGGTATCATTTCAGCTTTAACAGAAGGAGTTTAGTGTGTCGGTATCATTTCAGCTTTAACAGAAGGGGTTTAGTGTGTCCTAGAATGGGGTTGGTATCATTTCAGCTGTAACAGAAGGGGTTTAGTGTCCTAGAATGGGGTTGGTATCATTTCAGCTGTAACAGAAGGAGTTTAGTGTGTCGGTATCATTTCAGCTGTAACAGAAGGGGTTTAGTGTCCTAGAATGGGGTTGGTATCATTTCAGCTGTAACAGAAGGAGTTTAGTGTGTCGGTATCATTTCAGCTTTAACAGAAGGGGTTTAGTGTCCTAGAATGGGGTTGGTATCATTTCAGCTGTAACAGAAGGAGTTTTCGTGTCCTAGAATGGGGTTGGTATCATTTCAGCTGTAACAGAAGGGGTTTAGTGTGTCGGTATCATTTCAGCTTTAACAGAAGGGGTTTTAGTGTCCTAGAATGGGGTTGGTATCATTTCAGCTGTAACAGAAGGAGTTTTAGTGTCCTAGAATGGGGTTGGTATCATTTCAGCTGTAACAGAAGGGGTTTTAGTGTCCTAGAATGGGGTTGGTATCATTTCAGCTGTAACAGAAGGAGTTTTAGTGTCCTATAATGGGGTCGGTATCATTTCAGCTGTAACAGAAGGAGTTTTAGTGTCCTAGAATGGGGTCGGTATCATTTCAGCTGTAACAGAAGGAGTTTTAGTGTCCTAGAATGGGGTTGGTATCATTTCAGCTGTAACAGAAGGAGTTTTAGTGTCCTAGAATGGGGTTGGTATCATTTCAGCTGTAACAGAAGGGGTTTAGTGTCCTAGAATGGGGTTGGTATCATTTCAGCTGTAACAGAAGGAGTTTTAGTGTCCTAGAATGGGGTTGGTATCATTTCAGCTGTAACAGAAGGAGTTTTAGTGTCCTAGAATGGGGTTGGTATCATTTCAGCTGTAACAGAAGGAGTTTTAGTGTCCTAGAATGGGGTTGGTATCATTTCAGCTGTAACAGAAGGAGTTTTAGTGTCCTAGAATGGGGTTGGTATCATTTCAGCTGTAACAGAAGGGGTTTAGTGTGTCCTAGAATGGGGTTGGTATCATTTCAGCTGTAACAGAAGGAGTTTTAGTGTCCTAGAATGGGGTTGGTATCATTTCAGCTGTAACAGAAGGAGTTTTAGTGTCCTAGAATGGGGTTGGTATCATTTCAGCTGTAACAGAAGGAGTTTTAGTGTCCTAGAATGGGGTTGGTATCATTTCAGCTTTAACAGAAGGAGTTTTAGTGTCCTAGAATGGGGTTGGTATCATTTCAGCTGTAACAGAAGGGGTTTAGTGTGTCGGTATCATTTCAGCTTTAACAGAAGGGGTTTTAGTGTCCTAGAATGGGGTTGGTATCATTTCAGCTGTAACAGAAGGAGTTTTAGTGTCCTAGAATGGGGTTGGTATCATTTCAGCTGTAACAGAAGGGGTTTTAGTGTCCTAGAATGGGGTTGGTATCATTTCAGCTGTAACAGAAGGAGTTTTAGTGTCCTATAATGGGGTCGGTATCATTTCAGCTGTAACAGAAGGAGTTTTAGTGTCCTAGAATGGGGTCGGTATCATTTCAGCTGTAACAGAAGGAGTTTTAGTGTCCTAGAATGGGGTTGGTATCATTTCAGCTGTAACAGAAGGAGTTTTAGTGTCCTAGAATGGGGTTGGTATCATTTCAGCTGTAACAGAAGGGGTTTAGTGTCCTAGAATGGGGTTGGTATCATTTCAGCTGTAACAGAAGGAGTTTTAGTGTCCTAGAATGGGGTTGGTATCATTTCAGCTGTAACAGAAGGAGTTTTAGTGTCCTAGAATGGGGTTGGTATCATTTCAGCTGTAACAGAAGGAGTTTTAGTGTCCTAGAATGGGGTTGGTATCATTTCAGCTGTAACAGAAGGAGTTTTAGTGTCCTAGAATGGGGTTGGTATCATTTCAGCTGTAACAGAAGGAGTTTTAGTGTCCTAGAATGGGGTTGGTATCATTTCAGCTGTAACAGAAGGAGTTTTAGTGTCCTAGAATGGGGTTGGTATCATTTCAGCTGTAACAGAAGGGGTTTAGTGTCCTAGAATGGGGTTGGTATCATTTCAGCTGTAACAGAAGGGGTTTAGTGTCCTAGAATGGGGTTGGTATCATTTCAGCTGTAACAGAAGGGGTTTAGTGTCCTAGAATGGGGTTGGTATCATTTCAGCTTTAACAGAAGGGGTTTAGTGTGTCGGTATCATTTCAGCTGTAACAGAAGGGGTTTAGTGTCCTAGAATGGGGTTGGTATCATTTCAGCTGTAACAGAAGGGGTTTAGTGTCCTAGAATGGGGTCGGTATCATTTCAGCTTTAACAGAAGGGGTTTAGTGTCCTAGAATGGGGTTGGTATCATTTCAGCTGTAACAGAAGGGGTTTAGTGTCCTAGAATGGGGTTGGTATCATTTCAGCTTTAACAGAAGGAGTTTAGTGTGTCCTAGAATGGGGTTGGTATCATTTCAGCTTTAACAGAAGGGGTTTAGTGTCCTAGAATGGGGTTGGTATCATTTCAGCTGTAACAGAAGGGGTTTAGTGTGTCCTAGAATGGGGTTGGTATCATTTCAGCTGTAACAGAAGGGGTTTAGTGTGTCCTAGAATGGGGTTGGTATCATTTCAGCTGTAACAGAAGGGGTTTAGTGTGTCCTAGAATGGGGTTGGTATCATTTCAGCTTTAACAGAAGGGGTTTAGTGTCCTAGAATGGGGTTGGTATCATTTCAGCTGTAACAGAAGGGGTTTAGTGTCCTAGAATGGGGTTGGTATCATTTCAGCTTTAACAGAAGGGGTTTAGTGTCCTAGAATGGGGTTGGTATCATTTCAGCTGTAACAGAAGGGGTTTAGTGTCCTAGAATGGGGTTGGTATCATTTCAGCTTTAACAGAAGGGGTTTAGTGTGTCGGTATCATTTCAGCTGTAACAGAAGGGGTTTAGTGTCCTAGAATGGGGTTGGTATCATTTCAGCTGTAACAGAAGGGGTTTAGTGTCCTAGAATGGGGTTGGTATCATTTCAGCTTTAACAGAAGGGGTTTAGTGTGTCGGTATCATTTCAGCTGTAACAGAAGGGGTTTAGTGTCCTAGAATGGGGTTGGTATCATTTCAGCTTTAACAGAAGAGGTTTAGTATCCTAGAATGGGGTTGGTATCATTTCAGCTTTAACAGAAGGGGTTTAGTGTCCTAGAATGGGGTTGGTATCATTTCAGCTTTAACAGAAGGGGTTTAGTGTCCTAGAATGGGGTTGGTATCATTTCAGCTGTAACAGAAGGAGTTTAGTGTCCTAGAATGGGGTTGGTATCATTTCAGCTTTAACAGAAGGGGTTTAGTGTGTCCTAGAATGGGGTCGGTATCATTTCAGCTTTAACAGAAGGGGTTTAGTGTCCTAGAATGGGGTTGGTATCATTTCAGCTGTAACAGAAGGGGTTTAGTGTCCTAGAATGGGGTTGGTATCATTTCAGCTTTAACAGAAGGAGTTTAGTGTGTCGGTATCATTTCAGCTTTAACAGAAGGGGTTTAGTGTGTCCTAGAATGGGGTTGGTATCATTTCAGCTGTAACAGAAGGGGTTTAGTGTCCTAGAATGGGGTTGGTATCATTTCAGCTGTAACAGAAGGAGTTTAGTGTGTCGGTATCATTTCAGCTGTAACAGAAGGGGTTTAGTGTCCTAGAATGGGGTTGGTATCATTTCAGCTGTAACAGAAGGAGTTTAGTGTGTCGGTATCATTTCAGCTTTAACAGAAGGGGTTTAGTGTCCTAGAATGGGGTTGGTATCATTTCAGCTGTAACAGAAGGAGTTTTCGTGTCCTAGAATGGGGTTGGTATCATTTCAGCTGTAACAGAAGGGGTTTAGTGTGTCGGTATCATTTCAGCTTTAACAGAAGGGGTTTTAGTGTCCTAGAATGGGGTTGGTATCATTTCAGCTGTAACAGAAGGAGTTTTAGTGTCCTAGAATGGGGTTGGTATCATTTCAGCTGTAACAGAAGGGGTTTTAGTGTCCTAGAATGGGGTTGGTTTCATTTCAGCTGTAACAGAAGGAGTTTTAGTGTCCTATAATGGGGTCGGTATCATTTCAGCTGTAACAGAAGGAGTTTTAGTGTCCTAGAATGGGGTCGGTATCATTTCAGCTGTAACAGAAGGAGTTTTAGTGTCCTAGAATGGGGTTGGTATCATTTCAGCTGTAACAGAAGGAGTTTTAGTGTCCTAGAATGGGGTTGGTATCATTTCAGCTGTAACAGAAGGGGTTTAGTGTCCTAGAATGGGGTTGGTATCATTTCAGCTGTAACAGAAGGAGTTTTAGTGTCCTAGAATGGGGTTGGTATCATTTCAGCTGTAACAGAAGGAGTTTTAGTGTCCTAGAATGGGGTTGGTATCATTTCAGCTGTAACAGAAGGAGTTTTAGTGTCCTAGAATGGGGTTGGTATCATTTCAGCTGTAACAGAAGGAGTTTTAGTGTCCTAGAATGGGGTTGGTATCATTTCAGCTGTAACAGAAGGGGTTTAGTGTGTCCTAGAATGGGGTTGGTATCATTTCAGCTGTAACAGAAGGAGTTTTAGTGTCCTAGAATGGGGTTGGTATCATTTCAGCTGTAACAGAAGGAGTTTTAGTGTCCTAGAATGGGGTTGGTATCATTTCAGCTTTAACAGAAGGAGTTTTAGTGTCCTAGAATGGGGTTGGTATCATTTCAGCTGTAACAGAAGGGGTTTAGTGTGTCGGTATCATTTCAGCTTTAACAGAAGGGGTTTTAGTGTCCTAGAATGGGGTTGGTATCATTTCAGCTGTAACAGAAGGAGTTTTAGTGTCCTAGAATGGGGTTGGTATCATTTCAGCTGTAACAGAAGGGGTTTTAGTGTCCTAGAATGGGGTTGGTATCATTTCAGCTGTAACAGAAGGAGTTTTAGTGTCCTATAATGGGGTCGGTATCATTTCAGCTGTAACAGAAGGAGTTTTAGTGTCCTAGAATGGGGTCGGTATCATTTCAGCTGTAACAGAAGGAGTTTTAGTGTCCTAGAATGGGGTTGGTATCATTTCAGCTGTAACAGAAGGAGTTTTAGTGTCCTAGAATGGGGTTGGTATCATTTCAGCTGTAACAGAAGGGGTTTAGTGTCCTAGAATGGGGTTGGTATCATTTCAGCTGTAACAGAAGGAGTTTTAGTGTCCTAGAATGGGGTTGGTATCATTTCAGCTGTAACAGAAGGAGTTTTAGTGTCCTAGAATGGGGTTGGTATCATTTCAGCTGTAACAGAAGGAGTTTTAGTGTCCTAGAATGGGGTTGGTATCATTTCAGCTGTAACAGAAGGGGTTTAGTGTGTCGGTATCATTTCAGCTGTAACAGAAGGAGTTTTAGTGTCCTAGAATGGGGTTGGTATCATTTCAGCTGTAACAGAAGGAGTTTTAGTGTCCTAGAATGGGGTTGGTATCATTTCAGCTGTAACAGAAGGAGTTTTAGTGTCCTAGAATGGGGTTGGTATCATTTCAGCTGTAACAGAAGGAGTTTTAGTGTCCTAGAATGGGGTTGGTATCATTTCAGCTTTAACAGAAGGAGTTTTAGTGTCCTAGAATGGGGTTGGTATCATTTCAGCTGTAACAGAAGGGGTTTAGTGTGTCCTAGAATGGGGTTGGTATCATTTCAGCTGTAACAGAAGGAGTTTTAGTGTCCTAGAATGGGGTTGGTATCATTTCAGCTGTAACAGAAGGAGTTTTAGTGTCCTAGAATGGGGTTGGTATCATTTCAGCTGTAACAGAAGGAGTTTTAGTGTCCTAGAATGGGGTTGGTATCATTTCAGCTGTAACAGAAGGAGTTTTAGTGTCCTAGAATGGGGTTGGTATCATTTCAGCTGTAACAGAAGGAGTTTTAGTGTCCTAGAATGGGGTTGGTATCATTTCAGCTGTAACAGAAGGAGTTTTAGTGTCCTAGAATGGGGTTGGTATCATTTCAGCTGTAACAGAAGGAGTTTAGTGTCCTAGAATGGGGTTGGTATCATTTCAGCTGTAACAGAAGGAGTTTTAGTGTCCTAGAATGGGGTTGGTTGCTATGTAACTAAGTGGTGGAATTTCCTCTTAATCTGTGTAGGCTGGACAGTGTATTCAGACTCCTTCTCCACATCTTGTTACGTTACAGCCTTATTCTAAAATGGATTCAATCGTTTTTTTCCCCCCTCATCAACCTACACACATCACAATACCCCATAATGACATCACAATACCCCATAATGACATCACAATACCCCGTAATGACATCACAATACCCCATAATGACATCACAATACCCCATAATGACATCACAATACCCCATAATGATGAAGGAAAAAACATTTTAATTTTTGCAAATGTATAATCAATAAAAATATCTGAAATATCACAGTTACATAAGTATTCAGACCCTTTACTCAGTAGTATTCAGACCCTTTACTCAGTAGTATTCAGACCCTTTACTCAGTAGTATTCAGACCCTTTACTCAGTAGTATTCAGACCCTTTACTCAGTAGTATTCAGACCCTTTACTCAGTAGTATTCAGACCCTTTACTCAGTAGTATTCAGACCCTTTACTCAGTAGTATTCAGACCCTTTACTCAGTAGTATTCAGACCCTTTACTCAGTAGTATTCAGACCCTTTACTCAGTAGTATTCAGACCCTTTACTCAGTAGTATTCAGACCCTTTACTCAGTAGTATTCAGACCCTTTACTCAGTAGTATTCAGACCCTTTACTCAGTAGTATTCAGACCCTTTACTCAGTAGTATTCAGACCCTTTACTCAGTAGTATTCAGACCCTTTACTCAGTAGTATTCAGACCCTTTACTCAGTAGTATTCAGACCCTTTACTCAGTAGTATTCAGACCCTTCACTCAGTAGTATTCAGACCCTTCACTCAGTAGTATTCAGACCCTTCACTCAGTAGTATTCAGACCCTTTACTCACTCAGTAGTATTCAGACCCTTTACTCAGTAGTATTCAGACCCTTTACTCAGTTTAGTATTCAGACCCTTTACTCAGTAGTATTCAGACCCTTTACTCAGTAGTATTCAGACCCTTTACTCAGTAGTATTCAGACCCTTCACTCAGTAGTATTCAGACCCTTTACTCAGTAGTATTCAGACCCTTTACTCAGTAGTATTCAGACCCTTTACTCAGTAGTATTCAGACCCTTTACTCAGTAGTATTCAGACCCTTTACTCAGTAGTATTCAGACCCTTCAGTAGTATTCAGACCCTTTACTCAGTAGTATTCAGACCCTTTACTCAGTACTTTGTTGAAGCACCTTTGGCAGCGATTACAGCCTTGAGTCATCTTGGGTTTCACCCTACAAGCTTGGCACACCTGTATTTGGGGAGTTTCTCCCATTCTTCTCTGCAGATCCTCTCAAGCTCTGTCAGGTTGGATGGGGTGCGTCGCTGCACGGCTATTCTCAAGTCTCTCCAGAGATGTTCGAACAAGTTAAAGTCCGGACTCTGGCTGAGTCATTCATGGACATTTAGAGACTTGTTCCGAAGCCACTCCTGCGTTGTCTTGGCTGTGTGCTATGCCCCAGTCTGATATCCTGAGGGCTCTGGAACAGGTTTTCATCAAGGATCTCTCTGTACTTTGCTCCGTTCATCTTTCCCTCGATCCTGACTAGTCTCCCAGTCCCTGCCGCTGAAAAAACATCCCCACAGCATGATGCTGCCACCACCATGCTTCACCATAGGGATGGTGCCAGGTTTCCTCCAGACATGATGCTGCCACCACCATGCTTCACCATAGGGATGTTGCCAGGTTTCCTCCAGACATGATGCTGCCACCACCATGCTTCACCGTAGGGATGTTGCCAGGTTTCCTCCAGACATGATGCTGCCACCACCATGCTTCACCGTAGGGATGGTGCCAGGTTTCCTCAGACATGATGCTGCCACCACCATGCTTCACCGTAGGGATGGTACCAGGTTTCCTCCATACATGATGCTGCCACCACCATGCTTCACCGTAGGGATGGTACCAGGTTTCCTCCAGACATGATGCTGCCACCACCATGCTTCACCGTAGGGATGGTACCAGGTTTCCTCCAGACATGACGCTGCCACCACCATGCTTCACCGTAGGGATGGTACCAGGTTTCCTCCAGACATGATGCTGCCACCACCATGCTTCACCATAGGGATGGTGCCAGGTTTCCTCCAGACATGATGCTGCCACCACCATGCTTCACCGTAGGGATGGTACCAGGTTTCCTCCAGACATGATGCTGCCACCACCATGCTTCACCGTAGGGATGGTGCCAGGTTTCCTCCAGACATGATGCTGCCACCACCATGCTTCACTGTAGGGATGGTACCAGGTTTCAGACATGATGCTGCCACCACCATGCTTCACCGTAGGGATGGTGCCAGGTTTCCTCCAGACATGATGCTGCCACCACCATGCTTCACCGTAGGGATGGTACCAGGTTTCCTCCAGACATGATGCTGCCACCACCATGCTTCACCGTAGGGATGGTGCCAGGTTTCCTCCAGACATGATGCTGCCACCACCATGCTTCACCGTAGGGATGGTACCAGGTTTCCTCCAGACATGACGCTTGGCATTCAGGCCACAGAGTTCAATCTTGCCTTTCCAAATCCTGTCCAATCAGTTGAATTTACCACAGGTGGACTCCAATCAAGTTGTAGAAACATCTCAAGGATGATCAATGGAAACAGGAAGCACCTGAGTTCAATTTCGAGTCTGATCGCAAAGGGTCTGAATACTTATGTAAAACAGCTATTTCTGTGTTTTTTTTTATACATTTCCAAACATTTCAACAACAAAAAAAACCTGTTTTATTTAATCGATTTCAGAATAAAGCTGGGTGTAACACACACTGGGTAATGTCGTTCTGTAGGTTGGATGTTTAGTGTCTAGCACACACACACAGAGAGAGACTGTTTAGTGTCTAGCACCCAGAGAGAGAGAGACTGTTTAGTGTCTAGCACCCAGAGAGAGAGAGACTGTTTAGTGTCTAGCACCCAGAGAGAGAGAGACTGTTTAGTGTCTAGCACCCAGAGAGAGAGAGAGACTGTTTAGTGTCTAGCACCCAGAGAGAGAGAGACTGTTTAGTGTCTAGCACCCAGAGAGAGAGAGAGACTGTTTAGTGTCTAGCACCCAGAGAGAGAGAGAGACTGTTTAGTGTCTAGCACCCAGAGAGAGAGAGAGAGACTGTTTAGTGTCTAGCACCCAGAGAGAGAGAGAGACTGTTTAGTGTCTAGCACCCAGAGAGAGAGAGACTGTTTAGTGTCTAGCACCCAGAGAGAGAGAGAGACTGTTTAGTGTCTAGCACCCAGAGAGAGAGAGAGACTGTTTAGTGTCTAGCACCCAGAGAGAGAGAGAGACTGTTTAGTGTCTAGCACCCAGAGAGAGAGAGACTGTTTAGTGTCTAGCACCCAGAGAGAGAGAGACTGTTTAGTGTCTAGCACCCAGAGAGAGAGAGAGAGACTGTTTAGTGTCTAGCACCCAGAGAGAGAGAGAGAGAGAGACTGTTTAGTGTCTAGCACCCAGAGAGAGAGAGACTGTTTAGTGTCTAGCACCCAGAGAGAGAGAGAGAGACTGTTTAGTGTCTAGCACCCAGAGAGAGACAGAGAGACTGTTTAGTGTCTAGCACCCAGAGAGAGAGACTGGGACAGAGACTGAGAGACAGGGAGAGGGAGGTCTAGAGACAGAGAGACAGACAGAGACAGAGACTGTTACGTGTCTAGCACCCAGAGAGAGAGAGACAGAGACAGAGACAGAGTGACTGCACCCACAGAGACAGAGAGACTGGGACAGAGACAGAGACTGGGACAGAGACAGAGAGACTGGGACAGAGACAGAGAGACTGGGACAGAGAGAGACTGGGACAGAGAGAGAGAGACTGAGACAGAGGCAGAGACTGGGACAGAGGCAGAGAGACTGGGAGAGAGACTGGGACAGAGACAGAGTGAGGGCACCCAGAGAGAGAGACTGGGACAGAGAGAGAGACAGAGAGAGAGAGACAGAGACAGAGAGACTGGGACAGAGAGACAGAGACAGAGAGGAGAGAGACAGAGAGACTGGGACAGAGCAGAGAGAGACAGAGAGAGACTGGGACAGAGAGCACCCAGAGAGACTGGGACAGAGACAGAGAGACTGGGACAGGGAGACTGGGACAGAGGCAGAGAGACTGGGACAGACAGACAGAGGCAGAGAGACTGGGAGAGACTTAAGTGTCTAGCACCCAGAGAGAGAGAGAGAGAGAGAGACTGGGAGAGGGAGAGAGAGACTGGGACAGAGACAGAGAGAGGGAGAGAGAGAGACTGGGACAGAGACAGAGAGAGGGAGAGAGAGACTGGGACAGAGAGAGAGACTGGGACAGAGACAGAGAGACTGGGACAGAGACAGAGAGACTTAAGAGTCTAGCACCCAGAGAGAGACTGGGACAGAGACAGAGAGACTTAAGTGTCTAGCACCCAGAGAGAGACTGGGACAGAGGCAGAGACTTAAGTGTCTAGCACTGGGAGAGGCAGAGAGACTGGGACAGAGACTGGGCACCCAGAGACAGAGAGAGGGAGAGAGAGACTGGGAGAGGGAGAGAGAGACTGGGACAGAGACAGAGAGAGGGAGAGAGAGAGACTGGGACAGAGAGAGAGACAGAGAGAGGAGAGAGAGAGACTGGGACAGAGACAGAGAGACTTAAGTGTCTAGCACCCAGAGAGAGACTGGGACAGAGACAGAGAGACTTAAGTGTCTAGCACTCAGGAATGTGTTGTTCTGTTTACCTCAGTGTGTCCTGCATCCGTGTGTTTATTGACATACCAACACAATCTAATTGTTATTCTGAAAAAATATTACACAATTACACGTATGTGTGTGTGTGTGTGTGTGTGTGTGTGTGTGTGTGTGTGTGTGTGTTGTGTTGCAGGGTTTGCAGGTGGCCCACTGTGTCTCTCAGCACAGCCCGTCACCCCTCTCCTCCCCCTCCCCACCCTCCTCAGGCAGCACCGGACGATGTGACTCTGTTACAGCCAGTACGATATCAGCCAACAGCCCTACAGGTAACACACACACACACACACCAGTACGATATCAGCCAACAGCCCTACAGGTAACACACACACACACACACACACACACACACACACACACACACACACACCAATACGATATCAGCCAACAGCCCTACAGGTAACACACACACACACACACACACCAGTACTATATCAGCCAACAGCCCTACAGGTAACACACACACACACACACCAGTACGATATCAGCCAACAGCCCTACAGGTAACACACACACACACACACCAGTACGATATCAGCCAACAGCCCTACAGGTAACACACACACACACACCAGTACGATATCAGCCAACAGCCCTACAGGTAACACACACACACACACACCAGTACGATATCAGCCAACAGCCCTACAGGTAACACACACACACACCAGTACTATATCAGCCAACAGCCCTACAGGTAACACACACCAGTACTATATCAGCCAACAGCCCTACAGGTAACACACACACACACACACACCAGTACGATATCAGCCAACAGCCCTACAGGTAACACACACACACACACACACACACACACCAGTACGATATCAGCCAACAGCCCTACAGGTAACACACACACACACACACACCAGTACTATATCAGCCAACAGCCCTACAGGTAACACACACACCAGTACTATATCAGCCAACAGCCCTACAGGTAACACACACACACACACCAGTACTATATCAGCCAACAGCCCTACAGGTAACACACACACACACACACAGTACTATATCAGCCAACAGCCCTACAGGTAACACACACACACCAGTACTATATCAGCCAACAGCCCTACAGGTAACACACACACACACAGTACTATATCAGCCAACAGCCCTACAGGTAACACACACACACACACCAGTACTATATCAGCCAACAGCCCTACAGGTAACACACACACACACACACAGTACTATATCAGCCAACAGCCCTACAGGTAACACACACACACACCAGTACTATATCAGCCAACAGCCCTACAGGTAACACACACACACACACAGTACTATATCAGCCAACAGCCCTACAGGTAACACACACACACACACACACAGTACTATATCAGCCAACAGCCCTACAGGTAACACACACACACACACACACACCAGTACTATATCAGCCAACAGCCCTACAGGTAACACACACACACACACACACCAGTACTATATCAGCCAACAGCCCTACAGGTAACACACACACACACACACCAGTACTATATCAGCCAACAGCCCTACAGGTAACACACACACACACCAGTACTATATCAGCCAACAGCCCTACAGGTAACACACACACACACCAGTACTATATCAGCCAACAGCCCTACAGGTAACACACACACACACACAGTACTATATCAGCCAACAGCCCTACAGGTAACACACACACACACACAGTACTATATCAGCCAACAGCCCTACAGGTAACTACTATATCAGCCAACAGCCCTACAGGTAACACACACACACACCAGTACTATATCAGCCAACAGCCCTACAGGTAACACACACACACACACTCAGTACTATATCAGCCAACAGCCCTACAGGTAACACACACACACTCTAGATGCAGTACTATATCAGCCAACAGCCCTAGATGCTAGGTAATAGCACACACACACACCAGTACTCTAGATGCTAGGCTTAGATAGCCCTGTAGCTATCGTTAGCTCTAGATGCTAGGCTTAGATAGCGGTCGTCTGTAGCTATCGTTAGCTCTAGATGCTAGGCTTAGATAGGTAACTGTAGCTATCGTTAGCTCTAGATGCACAGATAGCGGTCAGCTACGTTAGCTCTAGATGCTAGGCTTAGATAGCGGTCGTCTGTAGCTATCGTTAGCTCTAGATGCTAGGCTTAGATAGCGGTCGTCTGTAGCTATCGTTAGCTCTAGATGCTAGGCTTAGATAGCGGTCGTCTGTAGCTCGTTAGCTCTAGCTATCGTTAGCTCTAGAGATGCTAGGCTTAGATAGCGGTCGTCTGTAGCTATCGTTAGCTCTAGATGCTAGGCTTAGATAGCGGTCGTCTCTAGATGCTAGGCTAGCTATCGTTAGCTCTAGATGCTAGGCTTAGATAGCGGTCGTCGGTAGCTATCGTTAGCTCTAGATGCTAGGCTTAGATAGCGGTCGTCGGTAGCTATCGTTAGCTCTAGATGCTAGGCTTAGATAGCGGTCGTCGGTAGCTATCGTTAGCTCTAGATGCTAGGCTTAGATAGCGGTCGTCGGTAGCTATCGTTAGCTCTAGATGCTAGGCTTAGATAGCGGTCGTCGGTAGCTATCGTTAGCTCTGCTAGATGCTAGGCTTCTAGATGCTAGCTTAGATAGCGTCGGGTAGCGATCGTTAGCTCTAGATGCTAGGCTTAGATAGCGGCTCGTCGGTAGCTATCGTTAGCTCTAGATGCTAGGCTTAGATAGCGGTCGTCGGTAGCGATCGTTAGCTCTAGATGCTAGGCTTAGATAGCGGTCGTCGGTAGCGATCGTTAGCTCTAGATGCTTAGATAGCTTAGATAGCGATCGTCTAGATGCTAGGCTTAGCTCTTAGCTCTAGATGCTAGGCTTAGATAGCGGTCGTCGGTAGCGATCGTTAGCTCTAGATGCTAGGCTTAGATAGCGGTCGTCGGTAGCGATCGTTAGCTCTAGATGCTAGGCTTAGATAGCGGCCGTCGGTAGCGATCGTTAGCTCTAGATGCTAGGCTTAGATAGCGGCCGTCTGTAGCGATCGTTAGCTCTAGATGCTAGGCTTAGATAGCGGTCGTCTGTAGCTGCAGCTAACTGGTTGAGCTAACATTAACCCCTCTTCCTCCTCAGATGAGGAGACGTTCTTGGAGCACACCCCTCCTTCTTCGGTCTCCGGTGGAGAGGCAGGAGGAAGAGGAGGAGAGTTAACCGGGTCTTGTTCCCCTGTCCCGTCTGTCCTCGCCCCCAGCCTCACCCCTGCCTCCCAGCCTAACATCTCTCTACTGACCGACGACAACACAGACTCTCTGAGCGTCGAGTCACTGACCCTGCTGCCCCCGGCTGACCACCTGCACGCACTCGGCTCACACACACACCTCGGCACTGATACGGCTATCAGAGAGGAGGAGGAGGAGGAGGAGGAGGAGGGGCTAGAGAAGAGAGAAGGGGAGGAGCCAAAGGAGGAAGTGGAAGGGTCGGCGATGGAGGAAGAGGAGGAGGAGACTGAAACCGAAACAACAATTCAAGAGACAGCTGAAGCAGAGATGGGAACGCCCACTGAGCAAGACACGCCCCTTTCTTCTGAGGGAGACACACCCCTTTCTTCTGAGGGGAGACACCCCTTTCTTCTGAGGGAGACACACCCCTTTCAGCTGCATCAGAAGGGGAGGAGACTGGTCAGGACACACCCACGGGAGAGGAAAACACACCTGCGAAAGAGGACACGCCCACAGAAACACCCTGATTAAAGAGGACACACCCACAGAAACACCCTGATTAAAGAGGACACGCCCACAGAAACACCCTGATTAAAGAGGACACGCCCACAGAAACACCCTGATTAAAGAGGACACGCCCACAGAAACACCCTGATTAGAGGACACACCCACAGAAACACCCTGATTAGAGGACACACCCACAGAAACACCCTGATTAAAGAGGACACACCCACAGAAACACCCTGATTAAAGAGGACACACCCACACCCTGTGTGATAGGATAGGAGAGTAGTCCCGCCTCTCTAAAATCACCCCTCCCTTTCCAGTTGTTTTGACCAGCTCTCTGGCTTCCCCCCCCTCCCAGTCCTGATGGGAATAGGTTACCCCCCTAACCCCCCCCCCTCCCAGTCCTGATGGGATTAGGTTATTAAACCCCCTCCCAGTCCTGATAGGATTAGGTTACTAACCCCCCCCAGTCCCAGTCCTGATAGGATTAGGTTACTAACCCCCCAGTCCTCCCAGTCCTGATAGGATTAGGTTACTAAACCCCCCCAGTCCCAGTCCTGATGGGATTAGGTTAGTCCTGATAGGATTAGGTTACTAAACCCCACCCCACCCTCCCAGTCCTGATAGGGTTGCTAAACCCCCCTCCCAGTCCTGATAGGTTAGGTTACTAAACCCCCCTCCCAGTCCTGATAGGATTAGGTTACTAAACCCCCCCACCCTCCCAGTCCTGATAGGATTAGGTTACTAAACCCCCTCCCAGTCCCAGTCCTGATAGGATTAGGTTACTAAACCCCCTCCCAGTCCTGATAGGATTAGGTTACTAAACCCCCAGTCTCCCAGTCCTGATAGGATTAGGTTACTAAACCCCCAGTCCTGTCCTCAACCATCAGAGAGTCTGAATCAGTGGGTAGGTTGTTTTTCCCTGCTATGCCTCAGTGGGTGAGCACCAGCAGTGGGGCTGAATGTCATTTAGACGTTTCCCTTTAGGCACAGATCTAGGATCAGCGTAGAGTCTTCAGCTCCAACTCTAAACTGACCTCAGTGTCGAGGTGCCACTTCACCTGTCGTCCTCTTACCTGTCGATGTGCTGACCCTTATCTAGCTGCAGGAATCTAAAGAGGTAATCGATAGGAGAGGGGGGGGAGACATGTAATCAGTAATAAAAAGATAAACAGATCAATAAGTTGTGATTCTGTTTAACGACTGGAGCAAAGATCACACTGAAACTGTTGTCCTCCCTTCATCTCCCCTTTCTCTCTCTCTCTCTCCTCTCTCTCTGTCTCTCTGTCTCTCACTCTCCCACTCACTCTCTCTCTCACTCTCCCACTCTCACACTCTCACTCTCTCTCTCACTCTCTCACTCTCCCACTCACTCTCTCTCTCTCTCTCCTTCTCTCTCTCTCTCTCTCTCTCTCTCTCTCTCTCACTCTCTCTCTCTCTCTCTCTCTCTCTCTCTCTCTCTCTCTCTCCTCTCTCTCTCCTCTCCCACTCTCTCTCTCTCTCTCCTCCTCTCCCACTCCCTCCCTCTCTCTCCCTCCTCTCTCCCTCTCCTCCTCTCCTCTCTCTCCCCTCCTCCCCCCCTCCCTCTCCCTCCTCTCTCTCCCCTCCCTCTCTCTCCCTCCCCCTCCCTCCCCTCTCCCCTCTCTCCCCTCTCCCTCTCCCTCTCTCTCCCTCCCCCTCTCCCCCCCCCCTCTCTCTCCCCCTCCCTCCCCTCCCTCTCTCCCCCCCCCCCCTCTCTCCCTCTCTCTCCCTCCCCCTCCCCCTCTCCCTTCTCTCTCTCCCTCCCCCCTCCTCCCCTCCCCCCTCCCTCCCCCTCCCTCCCTCCCCCTCCCTCTCTCTCTCTCCCTCCCCTCCTCCCTCCCCCTCCCTCTCTCCCCCTCCCTCTCTCTCCCCTCCCCCTCTCTCTCAGCCTATAGTGTAAATATGCTCCCTGCTTAGTAAAGTCTGGCTCTAGTGTTTCAGTAAGTTTGTATGCTCTGTAAATGCTATCAGCTTTTAAACCTGTAATTAATGTTACATTTCCAACAAAGAAATGAATTAAACATCTGTAATAAATGATTCTACTGACTTGGACCTGTTGTACTGTGGTGTGTTAGGTAGTACTGTGGTGTGTTAGGTAGTACTGTGGTGTGTTAAACCTGTAGTACTGTGGTGTGTTAGGTAGTACTGTGGTGTGTTAGGTAGTACTGTGGTGTGTTAGGTAGTACTGTGGTGTGTTAGGTAGTACTGTGGTGTGTTAAACCTGTAGTACTGTGGTGTGTTAGGTAGTTCTGTGGTGTGTTAAACCTGTAGTACTGTGGTGTGTTAAACCTGTAGTACTGTGGTGTGTTAAACCTGTAGTACTGTGGTGTGTTAGGTAGTACTGTGGTGTGTTAGGTAGTACTGTGGTGTGTTAGGTAGTACTGTGGTGTGTTAGGTAGTACTGTGGTGTGTTAGGTAGTACTGTGGTGTGTTAGGTAGTACTGTGGTGTGTTAAACCTGTACTGTGGTGTGTTAGGTAGTACTGTGGTGTGTTAAACCTGTAGTACTGTGGTGTGTTAAACCTGTAGTACTGTGGTGTGTTAAACCTGTAGTACTGTGGTGTGTTAGGTAGTACTGTGGTGTGTTAGGTAGTACTGTGGTGTGTTAAACCTGTAGTACTGTGGTGTGTTACTGTGGTGTGTTAAACCTGTAGTACTGTGGTGTGTTAGGTAGTACTGTGGTGGTTGTGGTGTTTAGGTAGTACTGTGGTGTGTTAGGTAGTACTGTGGTGTGTTAGGTAGTACTGTGGTGTGTTAAACCTGTAGTACTGTGGTGTGTTAAGTAGTACTGTGGTGTGTTAAACCTGTAGTACTGTGGTGTGTTAGGTAGTACTGTGGTGTGTTAGGTAGTACTGTGGTGTGTTAGGTAGTACTGTGGTGTGTTAGGTAGTACTGTGGTGTGTTAGGTAGTACTGTGGTGTTAGGTAGTACTGTGGTGTGTTAAACCTGTAGTACTGTGGTGTGTTAGGTAGTACTGTGGTGTACTGTACTGTGGTGTTAAACCTGTAGTACTGTACTGTGGTGTGTTTAGGTAGTACTGTGGTGTGTTAGGTAGTACTGTAGTGTGTTAGGTAGTACTGTGGTGTGTTAAAGTACTGTGGTGTGTTAGTACTGTGGTGTGTTAGGTAGTACTGTGGTGTGTTAGGTGGTGTGGTTGTTAGTAGTACTGTGGTGTGTTAGGTAGTACTGTGGTGTGTTAGGTAGTACTGTGGTGTGTTAAACCTGTAGTACTGTGGTGTGTTAAACCTGTAGTACTGTGGTGTGTTAGGTAGTTCTGTGGTGTGTTAGGTAGTACTGTGGTGTGTTAGGTAGTACTGTGGTGTGTTAAACCTGTAGTACTGTGGTGTGTTAAACCTGTAGTACTGTGGTGTGTTAGGTAGTACTGTGGTGTGTTAAACCTGGTAGTACTGTGGTGTGTTAGGTAGTACTGTGGTGTGTTAGGTAGTACTGTGGTGTGTTAGGTAGTACTGTGGTGTGTTTAGGTAGTACTGTGGTGTGTTAAGTACTGTGGTGTGTAGTACTGTGGTGTGTTAGGTAGTACTGTGGTGTGTTAAACCTGTAGTACTGTGGTGTGTTAAACCTGTACTGTACTGTACTGTGGTGTGTTAAACCTGTGTGTTAGTACTGTGGTGTGTTAGGTAGTACTGTGGTGTGTTAGGTAGTACTGTGGTGTGTTAAACCTGTGTGTTAGTACTGTGGTGTGTTAGGTAGTACTGTGGTGTGTTAGGTAGTACCTGGTAGTACTGTGGTGTGTTAGGTAGTACTGTGGTGTGTTAGGTAGTACTGTGGTGTGTTAAACCTGTAGTACTGTGGTGTGTTAGGTAGTTCTGTGGTGTGTTAGGTAGTTCTGTGGTGTGTTAGGTAGTTCTGTGGTGTGTTAGGTAGTACTGTGGTGTGTTAGGTAGTACTGTGGTGTGTTAGGTAGTACTGTGGTGTGTTAAACCTGTGTACTGTGGTGTGTTAGGTAGTACTGTGGTGTGTTAGTGTAGTACTGTGGTGTGTTAGGTTGTGGTGTGTTAGGTAGTACTGTGGTGTGTTAAGTACTGTGGTGTGTTAGGTAGTACTGTGGTGTGTTAGGTAGTACTGTGGTGTGTTAGGTAGTACTGTGGTGTGTTAGGTAGTACTGTGGTGTGTTAGGTAGTACTGTGGTGTGTTAGGTAGTAGTGGTGTGTTAGGTAGTACTGTGGTGTGTTAGGTAGTACTGTGGTGTGTTAGGTAGTACTGTGGTGTGTTAAACTGTGGTGTGTTAGGTAGTGTGGTGGTGTGTTAGGTAGTACTGTGGTGTGTTAGGTGGTGTGTTAGGTAGTACTGTGGTGTGTTAGGTAGTACTGTGGTGTGTTAAGTACTGTGGTGTGTTAGGTAGTACTGTGGTGTGTTAGGTAGTACTGTGGTGTGTTAAACCTGTAGTACTGTGGTGTGTTAAACCATAGTACTGACCTGTTAGACTGTTGGTTATTAGACCTGTTGAACTGCTGGTTAGGTAGTACCTGTGGTGTGTTACCTGTAGTACTGTGGTTGTTAGGTACCTGTTGACCTGTTGTTATTAGATCTGTGGACCTGATGGTTAAACCTGTAGTACTGTGTTGGTTATTCGTAGTACTGTTGGTTATTAGACCTGTTGTACTGTGGTGTGTTAGACCTGTTGACCTGTTGGTTATTAGACCTGTTGACCTGTTGGTTATTAGACCTGTTGACCTGTTGGTTGTTAGACCTGTTGACCTGTTGGTTATTAGACTGTTGACCTGTTTATTAGACCTGTTGACCTGTTGGTTATTAGACCTGTTGACCTGTTGGTTATTAGACCTGTTGACCTGTTGGTTTTTTGACCTGTTGGTTACCTGTTGGTTATTAGACCTGTTGGTTGTTAGGTAGACCTGTTGGTTGTTAGGTGTTGACCTGTTGGTTATTAGACCTGTTGACCTGTTGGTTATTAGACCTGTTGACCTGTTGGTTATTAGACCTGTTGGTTATTAGACCTGTTGACCTGTTGGTTATTAGACCTGTTGACCTGTTGGTTATTAGACCTGTTGGTTATATTAGACCTGTTGGTTATTAGACCTGTTGGTTGTTAGCCTGTTGACCTGTTGGTTATATTAGACCTGTTGGTTATTAGACCTGTTGACCTGTTGGTTATTAGACCTGTTGACCTGTTGGTTATTAGACCTGTTGACCTGTTGGTTATTAGTTGGTTACCTGTTGGTTACCTGTTGGTTATTAGACCTGTTGACCTGTTGGTTATTAGACCTGTTGACCTGTTGGTTATTAGACATGTTGACCTGTTGGTTTTTAGACCTGTTGACCTGTTGGTTATTAGACCTGTTGACCTGTTGGTTATTAGACCTGTTGACCTGTTGGTTATTAGACCTGTTGACCTGTTGGTTATTAGACCTGTTGACCTGTTGGTTATTAGACCTGTGACCTGTTGGTTATTAGACCTGTTGACCTGTTGGTTATTAGACCTGTTGGTTATTAGACCTGTTGGTTATTAGACCTGTTGGTTATTAGACCTGTTGACCTGTTGGTTATTAGACCTGTTGACCTGTTGGTTGTTGACCTGTTGGTTATTAGACCTGTTGACCTGTTGGTTATTAGACCTGTTGGTTATTAGACCTGTTGACCTGTTGGTTATTAGACCTGTTGACCTGTTGGTTATTAGACCTGTTGACCTGTTGACCTATTGGTTACCTGTTGGTTATTAGACCTGTTGACCTGTTGGTTATTAGACCTGTTGGTTATTAGACCTGTTGGTTATTAGACCTGTTGACCTGTTGGTTATTAGACCTGTTGACCCGTTGGTTATTAGACCTGTTGGTTATTAGACCTGTTGACCTGTTGGTTATTAGACCTGTTGACCTGTTGGTTATTAGACCTGTTGACCTGTTGGTTATTAGACCTGTTGGTTATTAGACCTGTTGACCTGTTGGTTATTAGACCTGTTGACCTGTTGGTTATTAGACCTGTTGACCTGTTGGTTATTAGACCTGTTGACCTGTTGGTTATTAGACCTGTTGTTGGTTATTAGACCTGTTGACTTGACCTGTTGGTTATTAGACCTGTTGACCTGTTGGTTATTAGACCTGTTGACCTGTTGGTTATTAGACCTGTTGACCCGTTGGTTATTAGACCTGTTGGTTATTAGACCTGTTGGTTATTAGACCTGTTGACCTGTTGGTTATTAGACCTGTTGGTTACCTGTTGGTTATTAGACCTGTTGACCTGTTGGTTATTAGACCTGCTGACCTGTTGGTTATTAGACCTGTTGGTTATTAGACCTGTTGACCTGTTGGTTATTAGACCTGTTGACCTGTTGGTTATTAGACTTGTTGACCTGTTGGTTATTAGACCTGTTGGTTATTAGACTTGTTGACCTGTTGGTTATTAGACCTGTTGGTTATTATACCTGTTGACCTGTTGGTTATTAGACCTGTTGACCTGTTGGTTATTAGACTTGTTGACCTGTTGGTTATTAGACTTGTTGACCTGTTGGTTATTAGACCTGTTGGTTATATTAGACCTGTTGACCTGTTGACCTGTTGGTTATTAGACCTGTTGACCTGTTGGTTATTAGACCTGTTGACCTGTTGGTTATTAGACCTGTTGGTTATTAGACCTGTTGACCTGTTGGTTATTAGACCTGTTGACCTGTTGGTTATTAGACCTGTTGACCTGTTATATTAGACCTGTTGGTTATTAGACCTGTTGGTTATTAGACCTGTTGACCTGTTGGTTATATTAGACCTGTTGGTTATTAGACCTGTTGACCTGTTGGTTATTAGACCTGTTGGTTGTTAGACCTGCTGACCTGTTGGTTATTTTAGACCTGTTGGTTATTAGACCTGTTGGTTATTAGACCTGTTGACCTGTTGGTTATTAGACCTGTTGACCTGTTGGTTATTAGACATGTTGACCTGTTGGTTTTTAGACCTGTTGACCTATTGGTTATTAGACCTGTTGACCTGTTGGTTATTAGACCTGTTGACCTGTTGGTTATTAGACCTGTTGACCTGTTGGGTATTAGACATGTTGACCTGTTGGTTATTAGACCTGTTGACCTGTTGGTTATTAGACCTGTTGACCTCTTGGTTATTAGACCTGTTGGTTATTAGACCTGTTGGTTATTCGACCTGTTGGTTATTAGACCTGTTGACCTGTTGGTTATTAGACCTGTTCACCTGTTGGTTATTAGACTTGTTGGTTATTAGACCTGTTGGTTATTAGACCTGTTGACCTGTTGGTTATTAGACCTGTTGACCTGTTGGTTATTAGACCTGTTGGTTATTTGACCTGCTGACCTGTTGGTTATTAGACCTGCTGACCTGTTGGTTATTTGAATGACATTGTGTTCTAGATGTGAATGTAGATTGTTTCTCAAGAGTGTGTGTGGAAGCGTGTGGGTGTGTTTGCGCCTGTGTGTATTCATGTGTGTACATGAGAGAGCTGTAAACAAACCGCTGGTCCAATCGGTTATGTTTCCTCAGAAGAGATGTGCTGTTAACTTGCTTTCTGGTATTTTCAATGGGAAACATGTTTGTTCTGTTTTCAACGTTGAAGTTACCATTCCAAACATGAAACGTTTTGAATACCTAGCTCTATAAGGGATGTTTCAGAGACACAGCTTGGTTAGAATACCTAGCTAGCTCTATAAGGGATGTTTCAGAGACGTCAACTTGGTTAGAATACCTAGCTAGCTCTATAAGGGATGTTTCAGAGACACAGCTTGGTTAGAATACCTAGCTAGCTCTATAAGGGATGTTTCAGAGACGTCAACTTGGTTAGAATACCTAGCTAGCTCTATAAGGGATGTTTTAGAGACGTCAACTTGGTTAGAATACCTAGCTAGCTCTATAAGGGATGTTTCAGAGGCGTCAACTTGGTTAGAATACCTAGCTAGCTCTATAAGGGATGTTTCAGAGACGTCAACATGGTTAGAATACCTAGCTAGCTCTATAAGGGATGTTTCAGAGACGTCAACTTGGTTAGAATACCTAGCTAGCTCTAAGGGATGTTTCAGAGACGTCAACATGGTTAGAATACCTAGCTAGCTCTATAAGGGATGTTTCAGAGACGTCAACTTGGTTAGAATACCTAGCTAGCTCTATAAGGGATGTTTCAGAGACGTCAACATGGTTAGAATACCTAGCTAGCTCTATAAGGGATGTTTCAGAGACGTCAACTTGGTTAGAATACCTAGCTAGCTCTATAAGGGATGTTTTAGAGACGTCAACTTGGTTAGAATACCTAGCTAGCTCTATAAGGGATGTTTCAGAGACGTCAACATGGTTAGAATACCTAGCTAGCTCTATAAGGGATGTTTCAGAGACGTCAACATGGTTAGAATACCTAGCTAGCTCTATAAGGGATGTTTCAGAGACGTCAACTTGGTTAGAATACCTAGCTAGCTCTATAAGGGATGTTTCAGAGACGTCAACTTGGTTAGAATACCTAGCTAGCTCTATAAGGGATGTTTCAGAGACGTCAACTTGGTTAGAATACCTAGCTAGCTCTATAAGGGATGTTTTAGAGACGTCAACTTGGTTAGAATACCTAGCTAGCTCTATAAGGGATGTTTCAGAGACACAGCTTGGTTAGAATACCTAGCTAGCTCTATAAGGGATGTTTCAGAGACGTCAACATGGTTAGAATACCTAGCTAGCTCTAAGGGATGTTTTGGTTCAACTTCTTTCAATAAGATGCAAATATGTCTCTGTCTCTCCATCTCTCTGCCTGTCTCTCTTTCTCCGCAGCGTGGCCTAGAAGACAGGAAAGAGAGGAGGTGAGGGAGGGAGGGAGACGTCCACCACGGAGCTACAGAGTGACAAGAAGAGACCTGTTAGACTGGGATTGTCTCTCACACACGTACACAGAGAAAAGATACATTAAGACGAGGAGGATAGAGAACTGTACATCACAGCAGAGAGCAGAGAGAGATAGAGAACTGAGGAGGATAGGATAGAACTGTACATCACAGCAGAGAGAGAGACGAGGAGGATAGAGAACTGTACATCACAGCAGAGAGAGAGAGAGAGGGAGGAGGGATAGAGAACTGTACATCACAGCAGAGAGAGACTAGGAGGATAGAGAACTGTACATCACAGCAGAGAGAGAGACTAGGAGGATAGAGAACTGTACATCACAGCAGAGAGAGAGAGACGAGGAGGATAGAGAACTGTACATCACAGCAGAGAGAGAGACGAGGAGGATAGAGAACTGTACATCACAGCAGAGAGAGAGACGAGGAGGATAGAGAACTGTACATCACAGCAGAGAGAGAGAGACTAGGAGGATAGAGAACTGTACATCACAGCAGAGAGCAGAGAGACTAGGAGGATAGAGAACTGTACATCACAGTAGAGAGAGAGACGAGGAGGATAGAGAACTGTACATCACAGCAGAGAGCAGAGAGACTAGGAGGATAGAGAACTGTACATCACAGCAGAGAGAGAGACTAGGAGGATAGAGAACTGTACATCACAGCAGAGAGAGAGAGACTAGGAGGATAGAGAACTGTACATCACAGCAGAGAGAGAGAGGAGGATAGAGAACTGTACGAGGAGGATAGAGAACTGTACATCACAGCAGAGAGAGAGACGAGGAGGATAGAGAACTGTACATCACAGCAGAGAGAGAGACTAGGAGGATAGAGAACTGTACATCACAGCAGAGAGAGAGACTAGGAGGATAGAGAACTGTACATCACAGTAGAGAGAGAGACGAGGAGGATAGAGAACTGTACATCACAGCAGAGAGAGAGAGAGAGACTAGGAGGATAGAGAGAACTGTACATCACAGTAGAGAGAGAGAGAGACTAGGAGGATAGAGAACTGTACATCACAGCAGAGAGAGAGAGACTAGGAGGATAGAGAACTGTACATCACAGCAGAGAGAGAGAGACGAGGAGGATAGAGAACTGTACATCACAGCAGAGAGAGAGACGAGGAGGATAGAGAACTGTACATCACAGCAGAGAGAGAGAGAGACAGGAGGATAGAGAACTGTACATCACAGCAGAGAGAGAGACTAGGAGGATAGAGAACTGTACATCACAGCAGAGAGAGAGAGACTAGGAGGATAGAGAACTGTACATCACAGCAGAGAGAGAGAGACGAGGAGGATAGAGAACTGTACATCACAGCAGAGAGAGAGAGACGAGGAGGATAGAGAACTGTACATCACAGCAGAGAGAGAGACGAGGAGGATAGAGAACTGTACATCACAGCAGAGAGAGAGAGAGAACAAAACTGTGTTTTCATGTGGTCTGTCACCGGCTGTTTGTTCTGTTCTATCTTAGTCTCTTCAGGGAAACGTGTTTGTGTGTGTGATGTGTTCCGGGTAATCGAAGGCTGCTAAGTGCGTGTGATGTGTGTGTCTTAACCACAACTCTTAAAGAGGGCTTGTGTTCCAGATCATGCCATTGTGTGATGCATTTTGGGTAAATTGTTACTGAACTGACTGATCTACCAAATAATAATGTGTCGTTATGACGACAGAATGGTCTCCTGAAACCGCGTCGGCTTCAATGTTGGAACAAGCCCCAATATTATTGAATTGGTAAGACAGGCCTACATAGCTGAGGAGATGGAGAGAAAGGAGACAGAGAGAGGAGAGAAAGGAGACAGAGAGAGGAGAGAAAGGAGACAGAGAGGAGAGAAAGGAGACAGAGAGGAGAGAAAGGAGACAGAGAAAGGGACAGAGAGGAGAGAAAGGAGACAGAGAGGAGAGAAAGGAGACAGAGAGAGGAGAGAAAGGGGACAGAGAGAGGAGGGCAGAGAGAGGAGAGAAAGGAGAAGAGAGGAGAGAAAGGAGACAGAGAGAGGAGAGAAAGGAGACAGAGAGAGGAGAGAAAGGGGACAGAGAGAGGAGAGAAAGGAGACAGAGAGAGGAGAGAAAGGAGACAGAGAGAGGAGAGAAAGGAGACAGAGAGGAGAGAAAGGAGACAGAGAAAAGGAGACCGAGAAAGGAGACCGAGAGAGGAGAGAAAGGAGCCAGAGAGAGGAGAGAAAGGAGCCAGAGAGAGGAGAGAAAGGAGCCAGAGAGAGGAGAGAAAGGAGCCAGAGAGGAGAGAAAGGAGCCAGAGCGAGGAGAGAAAGGAGCCAGAGAGAGGAGAGAAAGGAGCCAGAGAGAGGAGAGAAAGGAGCCAGAGAGAGGAGAGAAAGGAGCCAGAGAGAGGAGAGAAAGGAGCCAGAGAGGATAGAGGAATGGAGGGAGACAGAGATTAAAGGGGAGGATAGAGGAAAGGAGGGGAGACAGAGATTAAAGGGGAGGATATAGGAAAGGAGGGGGAGACAGAGATTAAAGGGGAGGATAGACGAATGGAGGGGAGACAGAGATTAAAGGGGAGGATAGAGGAAAGGAGGAGACAGAGATTAAAGGGGAGGATAGAGGAAAGGAGGGAGACAGAGATTAAAGGGGAGGATAGAGGAAAGGAGGGAGACAGAGATTAAAGGGGAGGATATTGGAAAGGAGGGGAGACAGAGATTAAAGGGGAGGATAGAGGAATGGAGGGAGACAGATTAAAGGGGAGGATAGAGGAAAGGAGGGGGAGACAGATTAAAGGGGAGGATAGAGGAATGGAGGGAGACAGAGATTAAAGGGGAGGATATAGGAATGGAGGGAGACAGAGGAATGGAGGGAGACAGAGTAAAGGGGAGGATAGCGGAATGGAGGGGAGACAGAGAGAGGAAAGGAGGGAGACAGAGAGAGGAAAGGAGGGGAGACAGAGGAAAGGAGGGGAGACAGAGATTAAAGGGGAGGATAGCGGAATGGAGGGAGACAGAGAGAGGAAAGGAGGGGAGACAGAGATTAAAGGGGAGACAGAAGAAAGGAGGGGAGACAGAGGAAAGGAGGGGTGACGGAGAGAGGAAAGGAGGGGAGACAGAGATTAAAGGGGAGGATAGAGGAAAGGAGGGAGACAGAGATTAAAGGGGAGGATAGCGGAATGGAGGGGAGACAGAGATTAAAGGGGAGGATAGAGGAAAGGAGGGGAGACAGAGATTAAAGGGGAGGAGAGAGGAAAGGAGGGGAGACAGAGAGAGGAAAGGAGGGGAGACAGAGATTAAAGGGGAGGAGAGAGGAAAGGAGGGGAGACAGAGGAAAGAGAGATATGAATATGAACGGCTCAGTGATAATGACGACATCAGGGATATCCCATGTATAAACAGCACAGCAGTGTTCTACATCAGTGACTCGTCCTGGGTTTGAATTTCCTCATTGGCACGCCAGACGGAGAGAGAGAACAAGGCTCCTTTTTAGAGAATTCTGGGGAACCGTAGATCAAATAATGCTGAGAGAGAGTGTGTGTGTGTGTGTGTGTGTGTGTGTGTGTGTGTGTGTGTGGACTTCCACAGAACTCTGTCCAACACCTGAAACTCTTCACTTCTCTAAACCTGAAATACTATGAATGAAACACACACACACAAACACACACACACACACAGTCCGAAGACGAAATTCCATGGCAAAGCTGCAGATTCTTGTGAATTGTTTGGTCCTGGTTCTGTATTTGTATTGGTCCTGGTTCTGTATTTGTATTGGTCCTGGTTCTGTATTTGTATTGGTCCTGGTTCTGTATTTGTATTGGTCCTGGTTCTGTATTTAATCATCTGATAGTAATGTGACCAGTCGTCTGGTTCTGTATTGGTCCTGGTTCTGTATTTAATCATCTGATAGTAATGTGACCAGTCGTCTGGTTCTGTATTGGTCCTGGTTCTGTATTTAATCATCTGATAGTAATGTGACCAGTCGTCTGGTTCTGTATTGGTTCTGTATTTAATCATCTGATAGTAATGTGACCAGTCGTCTGGTTCTGTATTGGTCCTGGTTCTGTATTTAATCATCTGATAGTAATGTGACCAGTCGTCTGGTTCTGTATTGGTTCTGTATTTAATCATCTGATAGTAATGTGACCAGTCGTCTGGTTCTGTATTGGTCCTGGTTCTGTATTTAATCATCTGATAGTAATGTGACCAGTCGTGATTTGACAGGTTTGTGTTTCCCTCCTCGTCATTATTATCAGATGATTTACAACGAAGTTTATCGACCTTTCACCTTTATTAGTCATTACTGGCCGTTC
>NW_024608792.1:0-15000 GCF_018296145.1 Oncorhynchus tshawytscha | reverse complement strand
CACAGATACTCATTAGTACTACATAGTACACAGATACTCATTAGTACTACATAGTACACAGTTACTCATTAGTACTACATAGTACACAGTTACTCATTAGTACTACATAGTACACAGTTACTCATTAGTACTACTAGTCTGTCTGTCTGTCCGTCTCACTGTCTGTGTCTGTCCGTCCGTCTCTGTCTGTCCGTCTCACTGTCTGTCCGTCTTTCTGTCTGTCTGTCTGTCCGTCTCTCTGTCTGTCCGTCTGTCTGTCTGTCTGTCTCTGTCTGTCTGTCCGTCTCTCTGTCCGTCTGTCCGTCTCTCTGTCTGTCTCTCTGTCCGTCTGTCTGTCTCTCTGTCTGTCTGTCCGTCTCTCTGTCTGTCCGTCTCTCTGTCTGTCCGTCTCTCTGTCTGTCTGTCCGTCTCTCTGTCTCTCTGTCCGTCTCTCTGTCTGTCTGTCTGTCTGTCCGTCTCTCAGTCTCTCTGTCCGTCTCTCAGTCTCTCTGTCCGTCTCTCAGTCTCTCTGTCCGTCTCTCCGTCTCTCTGTCCGTCTCTCTGTCTGTCCGTCTCTCTGTCTGTCCGTCTCTCCTTCTCTCCGTCTCTCTGTCTCTCTGTCTCTCTCCGTCTCTCCGACTGTCTGTCCGTCTCTCTGTCTGTCCGTCTCTCTGTCTGTCCGTCTCTCTGTCTGTCCGTCTCTCTGTCCGTCTCTCTGTCTGTCTGTCCGTCTCTCTGTCTGTCTGTCCGTCTCTCTGTCTGTCTGTCCGTCTCTCTGTCTCTCCGACTGTCCGTCTCTCTGTCTGTCCGTCTCTCTGTCTGTCCGTCTCTCTGTCTGTCCGTCTCTCTGTCTGTCCGTCTCTCTGTCTGTCCGTCTCTCTGTCTGTCCGTCTCTCTGTCTGTCCGTCTCTCTGTCTGTCCGTCTCTCTGTCTGTCTGTCTGTCCGCCCGTCTCTCTGTCTGTCTGTCCGTCTCTCTGTCTGTCTGTCCGTCTCTCTGTCTCTCCGACTGTCCGTCTCTCTGTCTGTCCGTCTCTCTGTCTGTCCGTCTCTCTGTCTGTCCGTCTCTCTGTCTGTCCGTCTCTCTGTCTCTCCGTCTCTCTGTCTGTCCGTCTCTCTGTCTGTCCGTCTCTCTGTCTGTCCGTCTCTCTGTCTGTCTGTCCGTCTCTCTGTCCGTCTCTCTGTCCGTCTCTCTGTCTGTCTGTCCGTCTCTCTGTCTCTCCGACTGTCCGTCTCTCTGTCTGTCCGTCTCTCTGTCTGTCCGTCTCTCTGTCTGTCCGTCTCTCTGTCTGTCCGTCTCTCTGTCTGTCCGTCTCTCTGTCTGTCCGTCTCTCTGTCTGTCCGTCTCTCTGTCTGTCTGTCTGTCCGCCCGTCTCTCTGTCTGTCTGTCCGTCTCTCTGTCTGTCTGTCCGTCTCTCTGTCTCTCCGACTGTCCGTCTCTCTGTCTGTCCGTCTCTCTGTCTGTCCGTCTCTCTGTCTGTCCGTCTCTCTGTCTGTCCGTCTCTCTGTCTCTCCGTCTCTCTGTCTGTCCGTCTCTCTGTCTGTCCGTCTCTCTGTCTGTCCGTCTCTCTGTCTGTCTGTCCGTCTCTCTGTCTGTCTGTCCGTCTCTCTGTCTCTCCGTCTCTCTGTCTGTCCGTCTCTCTGTCTGTCCGTCTCTCTGTCTGTCCGTCTCTCTGTCTGTCCATCTCTCTGTCTGTCTGTCTGTCCGTCCATCTCTCTGTCTGGGGGAGGGGGTAGGACCGTCATTGTAAAATAAGAATTTGTTGTTAACTGATAAGGAGCATTATAAAATATTGTCTAACAGCAACACACAGACCGACAGGAAGACGGGGCTGAAATATATATGTCATATTTATTATCCTTTAAAACACCCTAGAGGTAGTCTGCACCGCAGATATGATGCATAGTACACAGTTATACTCATTAGTACTACATAGTACACAGATACTCATTAGTACTACATAGTACACAGATACTCATTAGTACTACATAGTACACAGTTACTCATTAGTACTACATAGTACACAGTTACTCATTAGTACTACATAGTACACAGTTACTCATTAGTACTACATAGTACACAGTTACTCATTAGTACTACATAGTACACAGTTACTCATTAGTACTACATAGTACACAGTTACTCATTAGTACTACATAGTACACAGATACTCATTAGTACTACATAGTACACAGTTATACCCATTAGTACTACATAGTACACAGTTATACCCATTAGTACCAGAATGTACACAGTTGTACCCGGCAGTACTACATAGTACACAATTATACCCATTAGTACCAGAGAGTACACAGTTATACCTGTTAGTACCAGAGAGTACACAGTTGTACCTGTTAGTACCCGAGAGTACACAGTTGTACCTGTTAGTACCAGAGAGTACACAGTTGTACCTGTTAGTACCAGAGAGTACACAGTTGTACCTGTTAGTACCAGAGAGTACACAGTTATACATACAGTACTGTAATATTGTGTAGCGTAAACATTCGTTGTAAAGTTTGTAAACAACATTGTAAACATTGTAAAGTATTGATGCTTGAGTTGTCGTGCTACAGCGAACCCAGCCCTGCCTACAACGGCAGAACCAGTCCACTAACCAAACCGTCCACCTCACAGGGTCAGCGACCCGGATCAGAACACAACCCCGGTGGTGGTTCTTTAATGCAGCCGCCCCATAACCTGTCGTTGTTGTGGTGGTCCACATATATACGGTCCCTTAAAATCCTCCAGGGACCACCACCAAACCGGATAAACCCAAACCAAGTGTGACCTATGACCCTGTCGAGTAGTGCACCGTTTAGAGAATAGGGTGCGGTTTTGAACTCTGACCTCGTTTCTAACCACGACCCGGTCTCTAGTTTCAAAGCGACCGATCCGAAAACCCTTCAGTACCGACCCGAAATCAAATCAAGTCCCGCCTCAACGGCATCCTCTGTGACATCATATCCTGTAAGGGAACTCTAACAGGAAGTGTTTTAGGATTGGGTTGACGGGACCCTGGCGACCCGTTCCACCTCACCGCCGCACGACTCCGCGACCTGTTTCCTGCACAGTTCCTGGAGCGTAGGGCGCTGCTTCCTGTACGGAACGGTCAGGCTTTTCTTAGAGGAATGAATGTAGTGTTCGAGCAGGAAGAAGAGACAGGGGAAAGAGTGCTCACTTCCTGCCAGGCTGAACCGTTGTCCCTTATAGACGATGCGTACGCTGACCGGGCCGCTGGCCGCGCGATAGGACAGCGTGAAGAAGACGTCTTTCTGACGACTGTCCCGGATCAAGAATGTTCCTGTGGCAACGTCCTTCAGTCGACTGTGAGCCTGCGAGAAGAGGAGGAGGAGGAGGAGGAAGAAGAGGAGGAGGATAGAATTAACATCAAAAAGATTTGGTTGTAAAATAAAAAATCACTTCTCCTTTAACTTCATGTCATCTCGTTGGATTTTGAAATCTCTTATTTATCAGTTTATTACATTAATGACAGCTGTCTCTGTTCCTTTACTCTGACCATTATTGTTGTGAAAGGGTTATATAAATAACATTTGATCAATCAATCAAATGAATTTTATAAAGCCTTTTTGTGCTTATACAGAAACCCGGACCTAAAAACACAAAAAAACAGCAAGAAATGCAGATGTAGAAGCACGGTGGCTAGGAAATAAAACTCCCTAGAAAGGCCCAGAAAACCGAGGAAGAAAACCTCGAGAGGAAACCAGGTTCTGATCAGATAAATTGATAAGATTGTGTAATTACCTCCTCCACTCCTAGCGGGCCCCAGTAGAAGCCGGAACGTTCCAACATGGCGGCCGTCCGGGTGATCAACAGGAAGTCTACCTTGCAGGGGAACAGAGGAAAGTGGGTGGGCACTGGGTCCAGGAGGGGAAGAGGAGGCTGGTGGTCTAACAGGTCTGGTCCTGGGATAGGGACGCCACACACTGGTTGGATGGGCGCTGACGGTGTGACTGGGAAACTGATGATGATGACGATGGTGGTGATGATGATGATGGCGAGGTTGCGTGGTGGTCCGAGTGTGGAGTCGAGAGGAAGGTGGAGGAGGCGCCTAGAGGTCTAGAAGGTGATGATGATGACGATGGTGCTTTTGTTGTTGTGTCTTGTTCTTCCACAGCGCTGTGAGCGACCATCCTACAGGGGGAGCGGTCCCAACCCTCTCCCATCGCTACACAGTTCCCTGGCATCCTGAGAGAGAGAGAGACCGTCAGACCACTACTACTACTACTACTTATGATAGGAGCTATGTTACCCTGGCATCCTGAGAGAGGGAGGGAGACCGTCAGACCACTACTACTACTACTACTACTACTTATGATAGGAGCTATGTTACCCTGGCATCCTGAGAGAGGGAGGGAGAGACCGTCAGACCACCACTACTACTACTACCACTACTACTACCACTACTACTACCACTACTACCACTACTACTACTACTACTACTTATGATAGGAGCTATGTTACCCTGGCATCCTGAGAGAGGGAGAGAGAGACCGTCAGACCACTACTACTACTACTACTACTACTACTTATGATAGGAGCTATGTTACCCTGGCATCCTGAAAGAGGGAGGGAGAGACCGTCAGACCACCTACTACTACCACTACTACCACTACCACTACTACCACTACCACCACCTACTACTACTACTACTACTACTACTACTACTACCACTACTACCACTACTACTACTACCACTACTACTACTACTACCACTACTACTACACTACTACTACTACTACTACTACTACTACTACTACTACTACTACTACTACCACTACTGCTACTGCCACTACTACCACTACTACTACCACTACCACTACCACTACTACTACTACTACTACTACTACTACTACTACTACTACTACTACTACTACCACTACTACTACTACTACTACCACTACTACTACTACCACTACTACTACCACTACTACTACTACCACTACCACTACTACTACCACTACTACTACCACCTACTACTACTACTACTACTACTGCCACTACTACTACTACCACCACCTACTACTACTACTGCTACTACTACTACTACCACTGCTACTACTACCACTACTACTACTGCTACTACCACTACTACTACTACTACTACTACCACTACTACTACTGACTACTACTACTACTACCACTACTACTACTACCACTACTACCACTACTACTACCACTACTACTACTACTACTACTACTACTACTACTACTACTACTACTACTACCACTACTACTACTACCACTACTACTACTACCACTACTACCACTACTACTACTACCACTACTACCACTTCTGATAAGATCTATGTTTCCATTAACTTGTCCAGTGATTATTTCTTTTAAATCAACATTTAGAAAAGTTTTCCATAGAAAATAGCATACGACAGCTGCCTACCATTTTAAAGCTGCAAATATGTAAGAAATGTGAACTATAGATCTGTCATTCTCATTGAAAGCAAGTCTAAGAAGCGGTTCATCTGTTCTATGTGCTCTATTTCTATGCTTCCCATTCTATAAAAATTCAGTTTTTTTTTTTTGCAGTTTTACTATCACCAGCTTCAAACAGCTGAAAATGCCGATATTTGAGGTTTTATGGGAAATGTAGTTCACAGGGGTTTAGATGTGGTACAATGATCCTTGGAACTCCTGTAAATGGTGAAACCTGCCAGCCAACCAGAAAAGCAAGTCGAAAGCAATTCATTTATTTAAAAAAAAATTAAATAATAAATACACAGTTAGCAAATCAAATCAAATCAATTTTTATTTGTCACATACACACGGTTAGCAGATGTTAATGCGAGTGTAGCGAAATGCTTGTGCTTCTAGTTCCGACAATGCAGTAATAACCAACAAGTAATCTAACTAACAATTCCAAAACTACTGTCTTATACACAGTGTTAGGGGATAAAGAATATGTACATAAAGATATATGAATGAGTGATGGTACTTAGCATCATCATTTGTTTTGTTTATTTTAATAAAGAGGGTTAGACAGATAGAAAAATCCACCCCTGTTCAATGGATAAAATGTTGTCGACCTTCGGAAAATGTCTCCTATCTCTACCGTTTCCGTGACACCTCTCTCTCTCAATTCAATTCAAGGGGCTTTATTGTCATGGGAAACATGTGTTAACATTGCCAAAGCAAGTGAGGTAGATAATATATAACGTGAAATATCTCTGTCTCTATGTATTTATATATATATATATGTTGTTTGTCTTATTAAACCCGGCTCAATGGAAACCTAAAATGTCTACAGTTACCGGGTCTGTCTGCCTACCTACCGGGTCTGTCTGTCTACCTGCCGGGTCTGTCTGTCTACCTGCCGGGTCTGTCTGTATCTGCCTACCTACCAACCTACCGGGTCTGTCTGTATCTGTCTGCCAACCTGCTGGGTCTGTCTGTATCCGTCTGCCTGCCTACCTACCAACCTGCTGGGTCTGTCTGTATCCGTCTGCCTACCTGCCTACCAACCTGCTGGGTCTGTCTGTATCCCGTCTGCCTACCAACCATTTAACTAACTGATAGTCCCACAGATGTTGGGTCAAACCTTTAAAAAAAAAAAAAAGACAACTGTTGCCAAGAGAACAAACGTGGATTGTAAACATTCTCCATCCTAGCGAGGTAAATTGACATTGATTTAAACCAACTCTAAAGCTGTTCACAGTATAGTAGTATATATACAATAGTTTATATGGCAGTAGATATTAGTAGTAGATGTATCCTAGTTCGTCCTGTTTCACTGGCCCCAACCTTACCGCTATAAAGCAAACGGGAATCGTGTTTTAAATGAGTATATTATACTGGTGGTCATGTTGACTGTTGTCTAGTCCAAAAATATATATATTTTATGACTTATTATGTAGAAAATGGTGTATTGTCAGGTTGCTTTTATTACGGCGCAATTGAATTGCACAATAGTCAATGTTGCGAAACAAAACTAAAATCTATTTGAAAGAAGACAAAAAGGTCAAATCCGCAATAGGCAGCCATGTTAAAATATTCTTACCGTTTTGCAAAACGAGTGCAATGTAGTTTCTTTTCCTGATGCACTTTTTATATTTTCCGACGTTTTTAATCACAGAATCACAGCGGTATTAATCCTGTTCTTGATCATCAATAAACGTCCAAACTAGTAGAGAGAAGACGCGGTAATCCGACGGTATAGTATATCCACATTGTCTTTCACATCCTCTCTTACTCTCTCTCCTTGTTGGTTTGATCATCTGTCCGCCTGTGATCGGTAAGGAGCTAAATAAACGTTCAGCACCGTGCACCACACCAACACACATCAGTTTCGCTTTCATTTTAAAGTGAACACGGTTTCTGAGAAGTCCTCAGTAACTGTCCTCTCCACCAGGGGTGTCTCTCTCTCTCTCTCTCTCTCTCTCTCTCTCTCTATAGTTTCTCTCTGGCGGGTTTCGCTTCCAGTCAACATTTATAGTAAAGCTGTCGCTTCACAGAAAAACAACTAGTCTCTTCACTTTTTCAAACAGTCTCGTTGTGAAGCAGGAATCCACGTCAGTTTCAGTTTATCTGATGCCTTCCCCCATAAATACACCAGTGACCACATTCGGAGAAGCGGCCGATGGTTTTCGGAACTGCTTTTTTACATCTTTTTTAAACGTCCATGACAGAAGTCGTCTACTTGAATCTAAAAGTATTAATAATTTGTTGTTGTTGTTTTTTTAAATATACTTAAGTATCAAAAGTAAAATTCTAAATAATTTGAAACGTTTTTCCGTAAAAGAACATTTAAAAAAAAAAAAGAGAATTGTGCAGTCTGGTTTGCGTAAAATAATTGTAAATATATGTTGAGCGTCAGAAGGGGGGAAAAAGGGATTCGGTAAAATGTATATACTTTTCGTCGGGAATGTAGTGAAATAAAAGCTTAAATATGTCCAAAATATAAATAGCGGAGTATAGATACCCTTGAAAACGACTTAAGTAATGCTTTAAAGTTCAGCCCCTCACGACACCGGTGCTGCACACGCCGCTCCCCATCCCCCACAACCGGAGTTTGAGACATTTTATTTATTTCACCTTTATTTAACCAGGTAGGCAAGTTGAGAACAAGTTCTCATTTACAACTGCGACCTGGCCAAGATAAAGCAAAGCAGTGCAACACAAACAACAACACCGAGTTACACATGGAGTAAAGACTTTTCCTATTGTGTACAGTCAATAACACAATAGAAAAATCTATGTGCACTGTGTGCAAATGTAGTAAGATTATGGAGGTAAGGCAATAAATAGGCCATAGAGGCGAAATAATTACCATATAGCAATTAAAAACGAGTGATAGATGTGCAGAAGATGAATGTACAAGTTTTTTAAAATGTATTTAACCAGGTAGGCTAGTTGAGAACAAGTTCTCATTTACAACTGCGACCTGGCCAAGATAAAGCATAGCAGTTTCGACACATACAACAACACAGAGTTACACATGGAGTAAAACAAACATACAGTCAATAATACAGTATAAACAAGTCTATATACGATGTGAGCAAATGAGGTGAGATAAGGGAGATAAAGGCAAAAAAAGGCCATGGTGGCGGAGTAAATACAATATAGCAAGTAAAACACTGGAATGGTAGATTTGCAGTGGAAGAATGTGCAAAGTAGAGATGGACATAAGGAGGGAGCTAAATAAATAAAATAAATACAGTAGGGAAAGAGGTAGTTGTTTGGGCTAAATTATAGATGGGCTATGTACAGGTGGGTTTGGCGACGAGTATGAAGCGAGGGCCAGAAGTATACAGAATGGTGACGTCTGTGTAGAGGTGGATCAGAGACTCACTAGCAGCAAGAGCAACATACTTGATACACTGCTTAAAAAAATAAAGGGAACACTAAAATAACACATCCTAGATCTGAATGAATGAAATATTCTTATTAAATACTTTTTCTTTACATAGTTGAATGTGCTGACAACAAAATCACACAAAAATGATCAATGGAAATCAAATTTATCAACCCATGGAGGTCTGGATTTGGAGTCACACTCAAAATTAAAGTGGAAAACCACACTACAGGCTGATCCAACTTTGATGTAATGTCCTTAATAAAACAAGTCAAATGAGGCTCAGTAGTGTGTGTGGCCTTCACGTGCCTGTATGACCTCCCTACAACGCCTGGGCATGCTCCTGATGAGGTGGCGGATGGTCTCTTGAGGGATCTCCTCCCAGACCTGGACGAAAGCATCCGCCAACTCCTGGACAGTCTGTGGTGCAACGTGGCGTTGGTGGATGGAGCGAGACATGATGTCCCAGATGTGCTCAATTGGATTCAGGTCTGGGGAACGGGCGGGCCAGTCTATAGCATCAATGCCTTCCTCTTGCAGGAACTGCTGACACACTCCAGCCACATGAGGTCTAGCATTGTCTTGCATTAGGAGGAACCCAGGGCCAACCGCACCAGCATATGGTCTCACAAGGGGTCTAAGGATCTCATCTCGGTACCTAATGGCAGTCAGGCTACCTCTGGCAAGCACATGGAGGGCTGTGCGGCCCCCCAAAGAAATGCCACCACACACCATGACTGACCCACCGCCAAACCGGTCATGCTGGAGGATGTTGCAGGCAGCAGAACGTTCTCCACGGCGTCTCCAGACTCTGTCACGTCTGTCACGTGCTCAGTGTGAACCTGCTTTCATCTGTGAAGAGCACAGGGCGCCAGTGGCGAATTTGCCAATCTTGGTGTTCTCTGGCAAATGCCAAACGTCTTGCACGGTGTTGGGCTGTAAGCACAACCCCCACCTGTGGACGTTGGGCCCTCATACCACCCTCATGGAGTCTGTTTCTGACCTTTTGAGCAGACACATGCACATTTGTGGCCTGCTGGAGGTCATTTTGCAGGGCTCTGGCAGTGCTCCTCCTGCTCCTCCTTGCACAAAGGCGGAGGTAGCGGTCCTGCTGCTGGGTTGTTGCCCTCCTACGGCCTCCTCTACGTCTCCTGATGTACTGGCCTGTCTCCTGGTAGCGCCTCCATGCTCTGGATACTACGCTGACAGACACAGCAAACCTTATTGCCACAGCTCGCATTGATGTGCCATCCTGGATGAGCTGCACTACCTGAGCCACTTGTGTGGGTTGTAGACTCCGTCTCATGCTACCACTAGAGTGAAAGCACCGCCAGCATTCAAAAGTGACCAAAACATCAGCCAGGAAGCATAGGAACTGAGAAGTGGTCTGTGGTCACCACCTGCAGAACCACTCCTTTATTGGGGGTGTCTTGCTAATTGCCTATAATTTCCACCTGTTGTCTATTCCATTTGCACAACAGCAAGTGAAATGAATTGTCAATCAGTGTTGCTTCCTAAGTGGACAGTTTGATTTCACAGAAGTGTGATTGACTTGGAGTTACATTGTGTTGTTTAAGTGTTCCCTTTATTGTTTTGAGCAGTGTATATACAGAGAAAATAGTCGTCCCGAGAATTGAACCCTGTGGCACCCACCAAGGGCTATATCTGTTCTTAGTTCTACTTTTTTTTTTAATGGGACATGCTTATTTAAGATGGTGAGGAAAGCATTTTTAAAGAATAACCAGGCATCCTCTACTGATGGAATGAGGTTTACAGTAGACTGAATACTATAGGCCTACAGGTTTACAGTAGACTGAATACTACAGGTTTACAGTAGACTGAATACTATAGGCCTACAGGTTTACAGTAGACTGAATACAATAGGCCTACAGGTTTACAGTAGACTGAATACTATAGGTCTACAGGTTTACAGTAGACTGAATACTATAGGCCTACAGGTTTACAGTAGACTGAATACTACAGGTTTACAGTAGACTGAATACTACAGGTTTACAGTAGACTGAATACTATAGGACTACAGGTTTACAGTAGACTGAATACTATAGGCCTACAGGTTTACAGTAGACTGAATACTATAGGCCTACAGGTTTACAGTAGACTGAATACTATAGCCCTACAGGTTTACAGTAGACTGAATACTATAGCCCTACAGGTTTACAGTAGACTGAATACTACAGGTTTACAGTAGACTGAATACTACAGGTTTACAGTAGACTGAATACTACAGGTTTACAGTAGACTGAATAATATAGGCCTACAGGTTTACAGTAGACTGAATACTATAGGCCTACAGGTTTACAGTAGACTGAATACTATAGGTTTACAGTAGACTGAGTACTATAGACCTACAGGTTTACAGTAGACTGAATACTATAGGCCTTTTACAGTAGACTGAATACTATAGGCCTACAGGTTTACAGTAGACTGAATACTACAGGTTTACAGGTTTACAGTACAGTAGACTGAATACTATAGGCCTACAGGTTTACAGTAGACTGAATACTATAGGCCTACAGGTTTACAGTAGACTGAATACTATAGGCCTTCAGGTTTACAGTAGACTGAATACTATAGGCCTACAGGTTTACAGTAGACTGAATACTATAGGCCTACAGGTTTACAGTAGACTGAATACTATAGGCCTACAGGTTTACAGTAGACTGAATACTATAGGCCTACAGGTTTACAGTAGACTGAATACTATAGGCCTACAGGTTTACAGTACTGAATACTATAGGCCTACAGGTTTACAGTAGACTGAATACTATAGGCCTACAGGTTTACAGTAGACTGAATACTATAGGCCTACAGGTTTACAGTGAGACTGAGTACTATAGGCCTACAGGTTTACAGTAGACTGAATACTATAGGCCTACAGGTTTACAGTAGACTGAATACTATAGGCCTACAGGTTTACAGTAGACTGAATACTATAGGTTTTACAGTAGAGACTGAATACTATAGGTCTTCAGGTTTACAGTAGACTGAATACTATAGGCCTACAGGTTTACAGTAGACTGAATACTATAGGCCTACAGGTTTACAGTAGACTGAATACTATAGGCCTCAGGTTTACAGTAGACTGAACACTATAGGCTACAGGTTTACAGTAGACTGAATACTATAGGCCTACAGGTTTACAGTAGACTGAATACTACAGGTTTACAGTAGCCTGAATACAGGTTTACAGTAGACTGAATACTATAGGCCTACAGGTTTACAGTAGACTGAATACTATAGGCCTACAGGTTTACTAGTAGACTGAATACTATAGGCCTACAGGTTTACAGTAGACTGAATACTACAGGTTTACAGTAGACTGAATACTACCTAGGTTTACAGTAGACTGAATACTACAGGTTTACAGTAGACTGAATACTATAGGCCTACAGGTTTACAGTAGACTGAATACTACAGGTTTAGTAGCTGAATACTATAGGCCTAGGTTTTACAGTAGACTGAATACTACAGGTTTACAGTAGACTGAATACTATAGGCCTACAGGTTTACAGTAGACTGAATACTACAGGTTTACAGTAGACTGAATACTATAGGCCTACAGGTTTACAGTAGACTGAATACTATAGGCCTTCAGGTTTACAGTAGACTGAATACTATAGGCCTACAGGTTTACAGTAGACTGAATACTATAGGCCTACAGGTTTACAGTAGACTGAATACTACAGGTTTACAGTAGACTGAATACTATAGGTTTACAGTAGACTGAATACTACAGGTTTACAGTAGACTGAATACTACAGGTTTACAGTAGACTGAATACTACAGGTTTACAGTAGACTGAATACTATAGGCCTTCAGGTTTACAGTAGACTGAATACTATAGGCCTTCAGGTTTACAGTAGACTGAATACTATAGGCCTACAGGTTTACAGTAGACTGAATACTATAGGCCTACAGGTTTACAGTAGACTGAATACTATAGCCCTACAGGTTTACAGTAGACTGAATACTACAGGTTTACAGTAAACTGAATACTACAGGTTTACAGTAGACTGAATACTACAGGTTTACAGTAGACTGAATACTACAGGTTTACAGTAGACTGAATACTATAGGCCTTCAGGTTTACAGTAGACTGAATACTATAGGCCTATAGGTTTACAGTAGACTGAATACTATAGGCCTACAGGTTTACAGTAGACTGAATACTACAGGTTTACAGTAGACTGAATACTATAGGCCTACAGGTTTACAGTAGACTGAATACTAGGTTTACAGTAGGCTGAATACTACAGGTTTACAGTAGACTGAATACTATAGGCCTACAGGTTTACAGTAGACTGAATACTATAGGTCTTCAGGTTTACAGTAGACTGAATACTATAGGCCTACAGGTTTACAGTAGACTGAATACTATAGGCCTACAGGTTTACAGTAGACTGAATACTATAGGCCTACAGGTTTACAGTAGACTGAATACTATGGCCTACAGGACAGTAGACTGATACTATAGGCCTACAGGTTTACAGTAGACTGAATACTATAGGCCTACAGGTTTACAGTAGACTGGCCTACAGGTTTACAGTAGACTGAATACTAGGTTTACAGTAGACTGAGTACTATAGGCCTACAGGTTTACAGTATACTGAATACTATAGGCCTACAGGTTTACAGTAGACTGAATACTATAGGCCTAGGTTTACAGTAGACTGAATACTATAGGCCTACAGGTTTACAGTATACTGAATACTATACAGTAGACTGAAATACTACAGGTTTACAGTAGACTGAATACTATAGGCCTACAGGTTTACAGTAGACTGAATACTATAGGCCTACAGGTTTACAGTAGACTGAATACCTACAGGTTTACAGTAGACTGAATACTACAGGTTTACAGTAGACTGAATACTATAGGCCTAGGTTTACAGTAGACTGAATACTATAGGCCTACAGGTTTACAGTAGACTGAATACTATAGGCCTACAGGTTTACAGTAGACTGAATACTATAGGCCTACAGGTTTACAGTAGACTGAATACTATAGGCCTACAGGTTTACAGTAGACTGAATACTATAGGCCTAGGTTTACAGTAGACTGAATACTATAGGCCTCCAGGTTTACAGTAGACTGAATACTATAGGTCTTCAGGTTTACAGTAGACTGAATACTATAGGCCTACAGGTTTACAGTAGACTGAATACTATAGGCCTACAGGTTTACAGTAGACTGAATACTACAGGTTTACAGTAGACTGAGTACTATAGGCCTACAGGTTTACAGTATACTGAATACTATAGGCCTACAGGTTTACAGTAGACTGAATACTATATGCCTACAGGTTTACAGTAGACTGAATACTATAGGCCTACAGGTTTACAGTAGACTGAATACTATAGGCCTACAGGTTTACAGTAGACTAAATACTATAGGCTCCAGGTTTACAGTAGACTGAATAGGCCTTCAGGTTTTACAGTAGACTGAATACTATAGGACACAGGTTTACAGTACATGTTTACAGGTAGACTGAATACTATAGGGCCTACAGGTTTACAGTAGACTGAATACTACAGGTTTACAGTAGACTGAATACTACAGGTTTACAGGTTTACAGACTGAATACTACAGGTTTACAGTAGACTGAATACTATAGGCCTACAGGTTTACAGTAGACTGAATACTACAGGCCTTTACAGTAGACTGAATACTATACAGTAGACTGAATACTACAGGTTTACAGTAGACTGAAATACTACAGGTAGGCTGAATACTACAGGTTTACAGTAGACTGAATACTATAGGCCTACAGGTTTACAGTAGACTGAATACTACAGGTTTACAGTAGACCTATAGGCCTACAGGTTTACAGTAGACTGAAACTTAGGTTTACACTGAATACTATAGGCCTACAGGTTTACAGTAGACTGAATACTATAGGCCTACAGGTTTACAGTAGACTGAAACTTACACTGATGGAAACTTGCAACAAACTGTCAACAAACTGCAATCTGTCAAAACAAACACGGATCACTTAAAACTGTCACAAGACACTAATGACCCTTGTGTGTGTGTGTGTGTGTGTGTGTGTGTGTGTGTGTGTGTGTGTGTGTGTGTGTGTGTGTGTGTAAGAGTGAGTGTTTCATTTCTGTGAAACAGGGAGATGGTGTAACAGAGCTTGTGTCTCTGGAGTGACTATCTGCAGAGTAATTTATACC
>NW_024608791.1:0-81130 GCF_018296145.1 Oncorhynchus tshawytscha | reverse complement strand
GCTTGTGGAAGATTGGGTAGGCTCTGTACACGGAGCTAAACGGAGCTCAGCAGCATCATCATTGTTGGACTTGCTGGCAGCCTCACTGGTTTGATGATGCTGCTCATCACTCTCCTTTGGCTTTTGTTTGGCTAGCAGTACAGAGAAACCCCCTCTAGATGACAGCAGAGGCTCTTGGATGTACCCTGTCTAACCACCAGTTTAGTGACCTTGTGCCATCAATATGTCCATACTACTTCACAACCTATTTGAGGTCTTGACCAGCAATGTCCCACTGGGGTCAACCAAGCCGAGAGGTTCTAGAAAGAGGACTGACTTTCATACCAACTCCTAAACAGGTTGTTGTGATATTGATTTAGAGGTGAAGGAGTCAAGCACAGGAGAGCAGAGATGTCCAAGTAGCGTCTTTCAATAGGCAGGTCCACAACAATAGGGTCAGGTAAAATACCAAAATAAACACCCACGACAAAAGAGAACACAGTTACTCACGAAAAGGAGGAAAAACAACGCTCCTTAAATTGACACACAATCGGTATATACGAGAAAATAACTGAGGCAGAAGCTCAACGAGCAAAATGAAATGAACAATCCCGCACAAACCTAAGCAGGCAACAGGGGTAATTATACACACTGAAATGAAAGCAAATGAAACCAGGTGTGAAAGAACCAAAGACAAAACAAACGGAAAAGGAAACAAGGATCAGTGATGGCTAGTAGGCCGGGAAGCCGCCCGAACAAGGATCAGTGATGGCTGGTAGGCCGGGAAGCCGCCCGAACAAGGATCAGTGATGGCTGGTAGGCCGGGAAGCCGCCCGAACAAGGATCAGTGATGGCTGGTAGGCCGGGAAGCCGCCCGAACAAGGATCAGTGATGGCTGGTAGGCCTGGAAGCCGCCCGAACAAGGATCAGTGATGGCTGGTAGGCCAGGAAGCCGCCCGAACAAGGAGAAGTTGTGACACAGGTGGACTGGGAGGAACCAACTCCGACACAGGTGGACTGGGAGGAACCAACTCCTAAACAGGTGGACTGGGAGGAACCAACTCCTAAACAGGTGGACTGGGAGGAACCAACTCCTAAACAGGTGGACTGGGAGGAACCAACTCCTAAACAGGTGGACTGGGAGGAACCAACTCCTAAACAGGTGGACTGGGAGGAACCAACTCCTAAACAGGTGGACTGGGAGGAACCAACTCCTAAACAGGTGGACTGGGAGGAACCAACTCCTAAACAGGTGGACTGGGAGGAACCAACTCCTAAACAGGTGGACTGGGAGGAACCAACTCCTAAACAGGTGGACTGGGAGGAACCAACTCCTAAACAGGTGGACTGGGAGGAACCAACTCCTAAACAGGTGGACTGGGAGGAACCAACTCCTAAACAGGTGGACTGGGAAGAACCAACTCCTAAACAGGGGGACTGGGAGGAACCAACTCCTAAACAGGGGGACTGGGAGGAACCAACTCCTAAACAGGTGGACTGGGAAGAACCAACTCCTAAACAGGTGGACTGGGAGGAACCAACTCCTAAACAGGTGGACTGACTTCCATACCAACTCCTAAACAGGTGGACTGACTTCCATACCAACTCCTAAACAGGGGACTGGGAGGAACCAACTCCTAAACAGGTGGACTGGGAAGAACCAACTCCTAAACAGGTGGACTGGGAGGAACCAACTCCTAAACAGGTGGACTGACTTTCATACCAACTCCTAAACAGGAGGACTGACTTCCATACCAACTCCTAAACAGGTGGACTGACTTCCATACCAACTCCTAAACAGGGGGACTGGGAGGAACCAACTCCTAAACAGGGGGACTGGGAGGAACCAACTCCTAAACAGGGGGACTGGGAGGAACCAACTCCTAAACAGGGGGACTGGGAAGAGCTCCGGAGGGGATCTACACGTCCGTCATAGAAGATTGAAGTTATCAGATCATTTTGAATATGAAACAGATTTTCCTCATATACTATTTCCAAACCCTCCACATTGGGAACCTCAGTTGGAGTCCGTGTCAGAAACTATACAGACTCTGATACGTAGGGAGGTGGCTTCCTTTTCACAATTCAGAACCAGACCTTTTTATCAGATTAACCTTATAAATGTTTAAACAAATCAATCTCTACAAATATAGTGATTAAACCAGCAGATAAGGGGGCTCAGATTGTTGTAATGGATAAAGTGAATATCTTCTTGAAGCCAATAGACAATAGATCATGTTAAACACTATGTTCCATTGTCCCACTCAACACAACCAGAAAACACAAAGATGAATCCAGGAGATAAACTGTATGAGGATAAGTACATTACAGATGAACAGATGGTCTTTTAGGGACAGATTCTCCAAGGCCCAGACAGTTATACTTACTGCCTAAAATACATATCTCCTGAGACGTGGGCGGTTCCCTGCAGCTGACCAATAGGAAGTGATTGTTTCTCAGAGATGTGGGCGGTTCCCTGCAGCTGACCAATAGGAAGTGATTGTGTCTCAGAGACGTGGGCAGTTCCCTGCAGCTGACCAATAGGAAGTGATTGTGTCTCAGAATCTTACTGTATTGCTGAATATATAGACTTTTATATCAACCCTCTATCCCAGAAACACCCTGCTATGTTCAGGATACTGATGAATGGAGGGTTTATTACTATTGTAGTACTGACTGTTATATCAACCCTCTATCCCAGAAACACCCAGCTATGTTCAGGATACTGATGAATGGAGGGTTTATTACTATTGTAGTACTGACTGTTATATCAACCCTCTATCCCAGAAACACCCAGCTATGTTCAGGATACTGATGAATGGAGGGTTTATTACTATTGTAGTACTGACTGTTATATCAACCCTCTATCCCAGAAACACCCAGCTATGTTCAGGATACTGATGAATGGAGGGTGTATTACTATTGTAGTACTGACTGTTATATCAACCCTCTATCCCAGAAACACCCTGCTATGTTCAGGATACTGATGAATGGAGGGTTTATTACTATTGTAGTACTGACTGTTATATCAACCCTCTATCCCAGAAACACCCTGCTATGTTCAGGATACTGATGAATGGAGGGTTTATTACTATTGTAGTACTGACTGTTATATCAACCCTCTATCCCAGAAACACCCAGCTATGTTCAGGATACTGATGAATGGAGGGTGTATTACTATTGTAGTACTGACTGTTATATCAACCCTCTATCCCAGAAACACCCTGCTATGTTCAGGATACTGATGAATGGAGGGTTTATTACTATTGTAGTACTGACTGTTATATCAACCCTCTATCCCAGAAACACCCAGCTATGTTCAGGATACTGATGAATGGAGGGTTTATTACTATTGTAGTACTGACTTTTATATCAACCCTCTATCCCAGAAACACCCTGCTATGTTCAGGATACTGATGAATGGAGGGTTTATTACTATTGTATTACTGACTGTTATATCAACCCTCTATCCCAGAAACACCCTGCTATGTTCAGGATACTGATGAATGGAGGGTTTATTACTATTGTAGTACTGACTGTTATATCAACCCTCTATCCCAGAAACACCCTGCTATGTTCAGGATACTGATGAATGGAGGGTTTATTACTATTGTAGTACTGACTGTTATATCAACCCTCTATCCCAGAAACACCCAGCTATGTTCAGGATACTGATGAATGGAGGGTTTATTACTATTGTAGTACTGACTGTTATATCAACTCTCTATCCCAGAAACACCCTGCTATGTTCAGGATACTGATGAATGGAGGGTGTATTACTATTGTAGTACAGACTGTTATATCAACCCTCTATCCCAGAAACACCCAGCTATGTTCAGGATACTGATGAATGGAGGGTTTATTACTATTGTAGTACTGACTTTTATATCAACTCTCTATCCCAGAAACACCCAGCTATGTTCAGGATACTGATGAATGGAGGGTTTATTACTATTGTATTGCTCTTTTTATTAACTCAGCTACTGACTTGTTCTATTGTTGTTGCATTGTCAAGAGGTTAAACCTGCAAGGAAGCATTTCATTACACTGTGTCCTCCATGTATATGACACATAAACACACTGTGTCCTCCATGTATATGACACATAAACACACTGTGTCCTCCATGTATATGACACATAAACACACTGTGTCCTCCATGTATATGACACATAAACACACTGTGTCCTCCATGTATATGACACATAAACACACTGTGTCCTCCATGTATATGACACATAAACACACTGTGTCCTCCATGTATATGACACATAAACACACTGTGTCCTCCATGTATATGACACATAAACACACTTGAACTTAGAAGGGAAGGGGAGGGCAGCCAGAAAGGGAGAGAAGGGGGAGGGCAGCCAGAAAGGGAGAGAAGGGGGAGGGCAGCCAGAAAGGGAGGGAAGGGGGAGGGCAGCCAGAAAGGGAGAGAAGGGGGAGGGCAGCCAGAAAGGGAGAGAAGGGGGAGGGCAGCCAGAAAGGGAGAGAAGGGGGAGGGCAGCCAGAAAGGGAGAGAAGGGGGAGGGCAGCCAGAAAGGGAGAGAAGGGGAGGGCAGCCAGAAAGGGAGGAAAGGGGGAGGGCAGCCAGAAAGGGAGAGAAGGGGGAGGGCAGCCAGAAAGGGAGAGAAGGGGGAGGGCAGCCAGAAAGGGAGAGAAGGGGGAGGGCAGCCAGAAAGGGAGGGAAGGGGGAGGGCAGCCAGAAAGGGAGGGAAGGGGGAGGGCAGACAGAAAGGGAGAGAAGGGGGAGGGCAGCCAGAAAGGGAGGGAAGGGGGGGGGCAGACAGAAAGGGAGGGAAGGGGGAGGGCAGCCAGAAAGGGAGGGGGGAGGGCAGACAGAAAGGGAGGGGGGGAGGGCAGACACCACCTGTTGGGTAAGTAACTGGTATGGTCAGATAGACTAGTGGTTAGAGTGGTGGGTCAGTAACTGGTATGGTCAGATAGACTAGTGGTTAGAGTGGTGGATCAGTAACTGGTATGGTCAGATAGACTAGTGGTTAGAGTGACTGACCCTGTAAAACAACAGCTATCATACTACTATGACTGACCCTGTAAAACAACACCTATCATACTACTATGGCTGACCCTGTAAAACAACACCTATCATACTACTATGACTGACCCTGTACACCAACACCTATCATACTACTATGACTGACCCTGTAAAACAACACCTATCATACTACTATGACTGACCCTGTAAAACAACATCTATCATACTACTATGACTGACCCTGTAAAACAACACCTATCATACTACTATAACTGACCCTGTACAACAACACCTGTCATACTACTATAGATGACCCTGTAAAACAACACCTATCATACTACTATGACTCACCCTGTTAAACAACACCTATCATACTACTATGGCTGACCCTGTAAAACAACGCATTTCAATGAACCAATCTGATGTCTGTGACAATCAAACACTTTAAAAGCTAACCAACATAAAGAAAATTACAGCATAGATTTTTTTTATCACAACAGTTAATTTAACAATGATGTTTATAAATCTAGTTGACATTCATCCCAGGACACCTTGACTTGCATTACACTCTCACTGCAGAACAACATCCTCATGAAATCACATGACTTCTAGTTAGAGAAGAGGATTCCTGTTAACACGGCCTGCTACAAGCAGGAAACTAGTTATGGACCAACCAGAAATGTGACATGTCTGTTTGACAGTTACCCTGAAAGATGCATGTGTGAACTATCTTGTCATCTCTTTGGGTAACCACATTGGAACATTCTAGTCTTTAAGGACATGAACTGGCAGAACAGGTTTCAGCAAAGTATGGAGTCATTGTTTTCAGGAAGGTGTAACCATGCCGATGGGAGGGACAGGAGGCAGACTAAGTGCAAGGGCAGCCACCTGAACTACTGTCCTACAAAGACAAACAGCATCTACACAAACAGCCACCTGAACTACTGTCCTACAAAGACAAACAGCATCTACACAAACAGCCACCTGAACTACTGTCCTACAAAGACAAACAGCATCTACACAAACAGCCACCTGAACTACTGTCCTACAAAGACAAACAGCATCTACACAAACAGCCACCTGAACTACTGTCCTACAGAGACAAACAGCATTTACACAAACAGCCACCTGAACTACTGTCCTACAGAGACAAACAGTCACCTGAACTACTGTCCTACAAATACAAAAAGCCACCTGAACTACTGTCCTACAAAGACAAACAGTCACCTGAACTACTGTCCTACAAAGACAAACAGCATCTACACAATCAGCCACCTGAACTACTGTCCTACAAAGACAAACAGCATCAACTGTCCTACAGAGACAAAGCATCTACACAACCTGAACTACTGTCCTAGCCACCACCTGAACTACTGTCCTACAAAGACAAACAGCCACCTGAACTACTGTCCTACAAAGACAGCATCTAAACAGCCACCTGAACTACTGTCCTACAAAGACAAACAGCATCTACACAAACAGCCACCTGAACTACTGTCCTACAGAGACAAACAGCATCTACACAAACAGCCACCTGAACTACTGTCCTACAAAGACAAACAGCATCTACACAAACAGCCACCTGAACTACTGTCCTACAGAGACAAACAGCATCTACACAAACAGCCACCTGAACTACTGTCCTACAAAGACAAACAGCATCTACACAAACAGCCACCTGAACTACTGTCCTACACAATGTAGTTGTGTTGTCATGTTGTATTGTAGTAACCCTCAACTGTATTTAATGGTGTTATGTAGTTGTGTTGTCATGTTGTATTGTAGTAACCCTCAACTGTATTTAATGGTGTTATGTAGTTGTGTTGTCATGTTGTATTGTAGTAACCCTCAACTGTATTTAATGGTGTTATGTAGTTGTGTTGTCATGTTGTATTGTAGTAACCCTCAACTGTATTTAATGGTGTTATGTAGTTGTGTTGTCATGTTGTGAATGTTGTATTGTAGCAGGCCTAACCCTCAACATTTTCTGGTGATGGAGTGAGACACAGACAAGACACCGACACAGCAACAGACTATGATATGATGGAGAGAGACACCAGACAAGACACAGAGACAGCAACAGAATATGATATGATAGAGAGAGACACCAGACAAGACACAGAGACAACAACAGAATAGGATACGATGGAGAGAGACACCAGACAAGACACAGAGACAGCAACAGAATATGATATGATGGAGAGACACCAGACAAGACACAGAGACAGCAACAGAATATGATACGATGGAGAGAGACACCAGACAAGACACAGAGACAGCAACAGAATATGATATGATGGAGAGACACCAGACAAGACACAGAGACAGCAACAGAATATGATACGATAGAGAGAGACACCAGACAAGACACAGACAGCAACAGAAGAATAGGATACGATGGAGAGAGACACCAGACCAAGACACAGAGACAGCAACAGAATAGGATATGACGGAGAGAGACACCAGACAAGACACAGAGACAACAACAGAATAGGATATGACGGAGAGAGACACCAGACAAGACACAGAGACAGCAACAGACGACACAGAGAAAGTGATGGAGAGAGACAGAAGAATAGAGTTTCAGACAGTTGTAGAATGTATGCCAAGACACATTGTAAGAGGTATAAAGAGAGAGGGAGGGAGAGAGAACAGGCATAACCTGATATGTAAATGAGCAGAGCAAATGAAAGTAACATTTGACAACCTGATGATCATTCAGACTCTGTTTCTATTGAGAGATAAAAGGTAAGACGACGATTGTTATGTGTATTAATATAGTTGATGATATTGTTATGTGTATTAATATAGTTGATGATATTGTTATGTGTATTCATATAGTTGATGATATTGTTATGTGTATTCATATAGTTGATGATATTGTTATGTGTATTCATATAGTTGATGATAGTGTTATGTGTATTCATATAGTTCATGATATTGTTATGTGTTTTAATATAATTGATGATATTGTTATGTGTATTCATATAGTTGATAATATTTCTGGTGGACAGTGTTATAATAGTCCTACTCTCCTTAAAATGTTTTCGATATTAAGTAGATGCATGGGGTGAATTTGTTCTGTGCCCATCTGTGTGCCCCAGGGTGATCACTCCAACACTATCTAGAATCTAAAAGGGTTCTTTGGCTGTCCCCATAGGAGAACCCTTTGTAGAACCCTTTTTAGTACTAGGTAGAACCCTTTTGGGTTCCATGAAGAACCCTTTCCACAGAGGGTTCTACATGGAAGCCAGAAGGGTTCTACCTTGAACCCAAAAGCGTCTCCTATGGGGACAGACGGAGGACCTGTTTGGAACCCTTTAGTCTAAGAGTGTACTGTATCATAGGTCTATAGACCAGGGTGATCTCCTACTGTATCATAGGTCTATAGACCAGGGTGATCTCCTACTGTATCATAGGTCTATAGACCAGGGTGATCTCCTACTGTATCATATGTCTATAGACCAGGGTGATCTCCTACTGTATCATAGGTCTATAGACCAGGGTGATCTCCTACTGTATCATAGGTCTATAGACCACGGTGATCTCCTACTGTATCATAGGTCTATAGACCAGGGTGATCTCCTACTGTATCATAGGTCTATAGACCAGGGTGATCTCCTACTGTATCATAGGTCTATAGACCAGGGTGATCTCCTACTGTATCATAGGTCTATAGACCAGGGTGATCTCCTACTGTATCATAGGTCTATAGACCAGGGTGATCTCCTACTGTATCATAGGTCTATAGACCAGGGTGATCTCCTACTGTATCATAGGTCTATAGACCAGGGTGATCTCCTACTGTATCATAGGTCTATAGACCAGGGTGATCTCCTACTGTATCATAGGTCTATAGACCAGGGTGATCTCCTCCTGTATCATAGGTCTATAGACCAGGGTGATCTCCTACTGTATCATAGGTCTATAGACCAGGGTGATCTCCTACTGTATCATAGGTCTATAGACCAGGGTGATCTCCTACTGTATCATAGGTCTACAGACTTGTCTTCTCAAAACAGGCTTAAAACACAACAAGCAACAAACAAACATTTTCTCTTTCTAATCTGCTGTTAATGCTTTTCACTCAGGAAGGTATTTTGTGTGAAAGAGACAAATAAATATTGTGGAAAGACTAACAACAAATTACACTTCCTCAAAACAGGTTGTGTGTATTCATTAGTGCCCACCGTAACAAAACAACAGAAACCGTTTAGGTCACATTGTACAGCATTTAGAGAACTGTTTATGTTTTATGCAACATTTTAATACTGTTGGCTGTGGAGTAAACTAATGAATACATCCCAGGTTGTAGATAAATTAAATGTCTGGTGTAATGTTAGTATAGTGACTGGAAGTACAACACTCCTAACAGTCTACTTCTACTGAGACAGGTTGGTGTCAGTTTAATCATACAACATGGAGCTGATTGGACGTGGTCAAGTCAAATTCAATATATCCATATTCATATATTATAGTTCTACATTTAACACTTCATATGATCATGTAATTGTACCATAGTTCCTCTATAGTGTAGTGATCCTCTACATTTCATATGATAATGTAATTGTACCATAGTTCCACTATAGTGTAGTGATCCTCACTATATGAGCCACGTCACAATTCCAACCAAGTTACCCAATTGATGCCAATGGTGCGATGCGTAGGTTGTTCACCTTTAACACATGCAACCTGGGTTCACTTCCCTGCCCTGCTGTTTGCTACATTGGTGTCAGAAGTGGTGTCTGAGACAAGCTTTTGTGTGAGCCAGGTAACAATTCCCACCATGTGGGTTAACCCTATTGGTGCAATACGTAGGGTGTTGACCTCCCTGCCCGCTGTTTTCAACTATATTAACAGGCTGCCCGTAGGGTGGCTATATTAACAGCACAGGCCGTAGGGTGTTGACCTCCCTGCCCGCTGTTTTCAACTATATTAACAGCACAGGCTGCCCGTAGGGTGTTGAACTATATCCAGCACTGCCCGCTGCCCGTAGGGTGTCAACTATATTAACAGCACAGGCTGCCCGTAGGGTGTTGACCTCCCTGCCTGCTGTTTTCAACTATATTAACAGCACAGGCTGCCCGTAGGGTGTTGACCTCCCTGCCTGCTGTTTTCAACTATATTAACAGCACAGGCTGCCCGTAGGGTGTTGACCTCCCTGCCTGCTGTTTTCAACTATATTAACAGCACAGGCTGCCTGTAGGGTGTTGACCTCCCTGCCTGCTGTTTTCAACTATATTAACAGCACAGGCTGCCCGTAGGGTGTTGACCTCCCTGCCTGCTGTTTTCAACTATATTAACAGCACAGGCTGCCCGTAGGGTGTTGACCTCCCTGCCTGCTGTTTTCAACTATATTAACAGCACAGGCTGCCTGTAGGGTGTTGACCTCCCTGCCTGCTGTTTTCAACTATATTAACAGCACAGGCTGCCCTGACATTTGTTGAAGAAAGAGACACAATAATATGAGTGAAAGGATTTTAGGATAATATCAGTAAGTGTTGATTTAGAGTTGTCTTCTGGGTTCAGCCTTCTAGTTGCCTTTATCAACAGGTTGAAATGTAATAAATGACATCACAATGACATGTCCTCAGAGTTGGAAAGATCCTACATCTGAACACATTATTTAACATGGTGACATGGTGCTTCTAGTGAAAGAAAACATTAAGAGACAGAATACAGGCGGTGGAGTTTGCACAAAGTTTACGTACAACAATATATTGAACTAGGTAGACTGAGCATAGAGCTAAAGGCTATAACCACGGGGAAGAAACTGTTCAGATTGGGGTCTATAACATCCAATCACTTAGGTTTACAGCAGCTGACAGTTGCAACTTCATTGCTAATAACTCAAACTTCCTTTTTCAGATAAAAACATCATCTCTGTACAGATGTAGGATCTGAATTTGATCACCCTGTTGCAGGAAAACTAAAACTTGCAGTGTATTTGATGTTTTAAAAGGCTTCTGAAGTTTGTCATTTCCACTTTCCACTTTAAAATGTTAATTATAATCCACATAATGTTTCTGCTGTAGTAAACTGTCTCAAATCAAAAAGATCCTACATCTGTAGCAAAACACCAGTCTTTCATGTATTCTCCTTTGATGATTTGACATCTTTTATTTACTGTTGTTTAGGCTGGTTGAATGAGTTGTCTATGAAAGCTACTTCATCTGTAAGAAAACAGGCGGCTGCACCCGTGACTGTAAGTTATGTGATTTCCTCATATGAAATTAAAAGTATGTTTGTAGCCTACGCAGTTATAAAATGGCTGTTGAAACTGTAACACATATTTCTCAGTACGTTAGAAGTCGGATAAATGTGTTGAGACGTAGGAAAGATGGGAAAACTCTCGTTGGTCTTGACTTCCTACATACGATTAAAAGGTTAGTCGATGTCAGACATTAAATAGTCAGAGTAGGTTTGAGCTATGATCACTTATCATGCTGACAAACCTGATGGTCTCTGTGACCTGATCTGAACAGGTTTAGGCTGGTCATCTATGATATGTAGGTTATATACAGTACATTCTCTGTCCTGCTACTGGTAGGACTATAACATTATGTGAACTGATCTGAACAGGTTTAGGCTGGTCATCTATGATATGTAGGTTATATACAGTACATTCTCTGTCCTGCTACTGGTAGGACTATAACATTATGTGAACTGATCTGAACAGGTTTAGGCTGGTCATCTATGATATGTAGGTTATATACAGTACATTCTCTGTCCTGCTACTGGTAGGCCTATAACATTATGTGAACTGACCTGAACAGGTTTAGGCTGGTCATCTATGATATGTAGGTTATATACAGTACATTCTCTGTCCTGCTACTGGTAGGACTATAACATTATGTGAACTGATCTGAACAGGTTTAGACTGGTCATCTATGATATGTAGGCTATATACAGTACATTCTCTGTCCTGCTACTGGTAGGCCTATAACATTATGTGAACTGACCTGAACAGGTTTAGGCTGGTCATCTATGATATGTAGGCTATATACAGTACATTCTCTGTCCTGCTACTGGTAGGCCTATAACATTATGTGAACTGACCTGAACAGGTTTAGGCTGGTCATCTATGATATGTAGGTTATATACAGTACATTCTCTGTCCTGCTACTGGTAGGCCTATAACATTATGTGAACTGATCTGAACAGGTTTAGGCTGGTCATCTATGATATGTAGGTTATATACAGTACATTCTCTGTCCTGCTACTGGTAGGACTATAACATTATGTGAACTGACCTGAACAGGTTTAGGCTGGTCATCTATGATATGTAGGTTATATACAGTACATTCTCTGTCCTGCTACTGGTAGGACTATAACATTATGTGAACTGATCTGAACAGGTTTAGGCTGGTCATCTATGATATGTAGGTTATATACAGTACATTCTCTGTCCTGCTACTGGTAGGCCTATAACATTATGTGAACTGACCTGAACAGGTTTAGGCTGGTCATCTATGATATGTAGGTTATATACAGTACATTCTCTGTCCTGCTACTGGTAGGACTATAACATTATGTGAACTGATCTGAACAGGTTTAGGATGGTCACCTATGATATGTAGGTTATATACAGTACATTCTCTGTCCTGCTACTGGAAGGACTATAACATTATGTGAACTGATCTGAACAGGTTTAGACTGGTCATCTATGATATGTAGGCTATAGCTGAGGTATAGACCTCGATCTGCATATCACTAACAAACTACTATTATACATTATAACCTAGCCTACTTTACATAATATACCATCTACATATCACTAACAAACTACTATTATACATTATAACCTAGCCTACTTTACATAATATACCATCTACATATCACTAACAAACTACTATTATACATTATAACCTAGCTGTCACGCCCTGGTCTTAGTATTTTGTGTTTTCTTTCTTTATTTGGTCAGGTCAGGGTGGTTTATTTTGTGTTGTGTTTATATATGGGTTTATTTTATAACATTGTGTTTAACAACCCACTACTATACATTTTTTTTTTACATAATATAGGTTTTAACATTGTGGCTTAGTGGGGTGTCTACATAATATAACTGCTGACATATCAATCAACAACCCATTCTCATTGTCTCTGATTGGGATCACTACCATATTTACAGCCATATTCTTATAACCTGTTTTACATAATATAACATCTACATATTGTTCCTGTCTCAGTGTTTTGTATTTCACCAGATAGGCTGTATAGGTTGTTTTTTTTTTACATAATATAACATCTACATATCACTAACAACCGTATCATTATAACCTAGTCTACTTGTTGTTTTATATTTCGTACATATTCGTTTATTAAACATTTAACTTACTTACCTATACATTTTAACCTAGTCCGACTTTCTTTATAACATAAGAAACAACCCACTAACACATAATAACATATCACTAACAACCCACTACTATACATTATAACCTAGTCTACTTTACATAATATAACATATATCACTAACAACCCACTACTATACATTATAACCTAGTCTACTTTACATAATATAACATCTACATATCACTAACAACCCACTACTATACATTATAACCTAGTCTACTTTACATAATATAACATCTACATATCACTAACAACCCACTACTATACATTATAACCTAGTCTACTTTACATAATATAACATCTACATATCACTAACAACCCACTACTATACATTATAACCTAGTCTACTTTACATAATATAACATCTACATATCACTAACAACCCACTACTATACATTATAACCTAGTCTACTTTACATAATATAACATCACTAACATATACTAACAACCTACTACTATACATTATAACCTATAGTCTACTTTACATAATATAACATCTACATATCACTAACAACCCACTACTATACATTATAACCTAGTCTACTTTACATAATATAACATCTACAGTGTTTTGTATCACTAACAACCCACTACTATACATTATAACAACCCACTACTATACATTATAACCTAGTCTACTTTACATAATATAACATCTACATATCACTAACAACCCACTACTATACATTATAACCTAGTCTACTTTACATAATATAACATCTACATATCACTAACAACCCACTACTATACATTATAACCTAGCCTACTTTACATTATATAACATCTACATATCAATTCAATTCAATTCAATTCAATTCAAGGGCTTTATTGGCATGGGAAACATGTGTCAACATTGCCAAAGCAAGTGAGGTAGATAATATATAAAGTGAATATATAAAGTGAAATAAACAATAAAAATTAACAGTAAACATTACACATACAGAAGTTTCAAAACAATAAAGACATTACAAAATGTCATATTATATATATATATACAGTGTTTTAACAATGTACAAATGGTAAAGGACACAAGATAAAATAAATAAGCATAAATATGGGTTCTATTTACAATGGTGTGTGTTCTTCACTGGTTGCCCTTTTCTCATGGCAACAGGTCACAAAATCGTGCTGCTGTGATGGCACACTGTGGAATTTCACCCAGTAGATATGGGAGTTTATCAAAATTGGATTTGTTTTCGAATTCTTTGTGGATCTGTGTAATCTGAGGGAAATATGTTTCTCTAATATGGTCATACATTGGGCAGGAGGTTAGGAAGTGCAGCTCAGTTTCCACCTAAATTTGTGGGCAGTGAGCACATAGCCTGTCTTCTCTTGAGAGCCATGTCTGCCTACGGCGGCCTTTCTCAATAGCAAGGCTATGCTCACTGAGTCTACATCGTTAAAGCTTTCCTTAATTTTGGGTCAGTCACAGTGGTCAGGTATTCTGCCGCTGTGTAATCTCTGTGTAGGGCCAAATAGCATTCTAGTTTGCTCTGTTTTTTTGTTAATTCTTTCCAATGTGTCAAGTAATTATCTTTTTGTTTTTTCATGATTTGGTTGGGTCGAATTGTGCTGCTGTCCTGGGGCTCTGTAGGGTGTGTTTGTGTTTGTGAACAGAGCCCCAGGACCAGCTTGCTTAGGGGACTCTTCTCCAGGTTCATCTCTCTGTAGGTGATGGCTTTGTTGTGGAAGGTTTGGGAATCACTTCCTTTTAAGTGGTTATAGAATTTAACGGCTCTTTAATTAAGTGGGTATTGGCCTAATTCTGCTCTGCATGCATTATTTGATGTTCTACGTTGTACACGAAGGATATGTTTGCAGAATTCTGCGTGCAGAGTCTCAATTTGGTCCCATTTCGTGAAGTCTTGGTTGGTGAGCGGACCCCAGACCTCACAACCATAAAGGGCAATAGGCTCTATGACTGATTCAAGTATTTTTAGCCAAATCCTAATTGGTATGTTGAAATTTATGTTCCTTTTGATGGCATAGAATGCCCTTCTTGCCTTGTCTCTCAGATCGTTCACAGCTTTGTGGAAGTTACCTGTGGCGCTGATGTTTAGGCCAATGTATGTATAGTTTTTTGTGTGCTCTAGGGCAACATTGTCTAGATGGAATTTGTATTTGTGGTCCTGGTGACTGGACCTTTTTTGGAACACCATTATTTTGGTCTTACTGAGATTTACTGTCAGGGCCCAGGTCTGACAGAATCTGTGCATAAGATCTAGGTGCTGCTGTAGGCCCTCCTTGGTTGGTGACAGAAGCACCAGATCATCAGCAAACAGCAGACATTTGACTTCGGATTCTAGTAGGGTGAGGCCGGGTGCTGCAGACTTTTCTAGTGCCCGCGCCAATTTGTTTATATATATGTTGAAGAGGGTGGGGCTTAAGCTGCATCCCTGTCTCAACCCACGACCCTGTGTGAAGAAATGTGTATGTTTTTTGCCAATTTTAACCGCACACTTGTTGTTTGTGTACATGGATTTTACAATGTCGTTTGTTTTACCCCCAACACCACTTTCCATCAGTTTGTATAGCAGACCCTCATGCCAAATTGAGTCGAAGGCTTTTTTGAAATCAACAAAGCATGAGAAGACTTTGCCTTTGTTTTGGTTTGTTTGGTTGTCAATTCTGGTGTGCAGGGTGAATACACGGTCTGTTGTACGGTAATTTGGTAAAAAGCCAATTTGACATTTGCTCAGTACATTGTTTTCATTGAGGAAGTGTACGAGTCTGCTGTTAATGATAATGCAGAGGATTTTCCCAAGGTTACTGTTGATGCATATTCCACGGTAGTTATTGGGGTCAAATTTGTCTCCACTTTTGTGGATTGGGGTGATCAGTCCCTGGTTCCAAATATTGGGGAAGATGCCAGAGCTAAGGATGATGTTAAAGAGTTTTAGTATAGCCAATTGGAATTTGTTGTCTGTATATTTGATCATTTCATTGAGGATACCATCAACACCACAGGCCTTTTTGGGTTGGAGGGTTTTTATTTTGTCCTGTAACTCATTCAATGTAATTGGAGAATCCAGTAGGTTCTGGTAGTCTTTAATAGTTGATTCTAAGATCTGTATTTGATCATGTATATGTTTTTGCTCTTTATTCTTTGTTATAGAGCCAAAAACATTGGAGAAGTGGTTTACCCATACATCTCCATTTTGGATAGATAATTCTTCGTGTTGATGTTTGTTTAGTGTTTTCCAATTTTCCCAGAAGTGGTTAGAGTCTATGGATTCTTCAATTACATTGAGCTGATTTCTGACATGCTGTTCCTTCTTTTTCCGTAGTGTATTTGTGTATTGTTTTAGTGATTCACCATAGTGAAGGTGTAGACTCAGGTTTTCCGGGTCTCTATGTTTTTGGTTGGACAGGTTTCTCAATTTCTTTCTTAGATTATTGCATTCTTCATCAAACCATTTGTCATTGTTGTTAATTTTCTTCGGTTTTTGTATTCGAGATTTTTAGGTTTGATAGGGAAGCTGAGAGGTCAAATATACTGTTAAGATTTTCTACTGCCAAGTTTACACCTTCACTATTACAGTGGAACGTTTTACCCAGGAAATTGTCTAAAAGGGATTGAATTTGTTGTTGCCTAATTGTTTTTTGGTAGGTTTCCAAACTGCATTTCTTCCATCTATAGCATTTCTTAATGTTACTCAGTTCCTTTGGCTTTGATGCCTCATGATTGAGTATTGCTCTGTTTAAGTAGAATGTGATTTTGCTGTGGTCTGATAGGGGTGTCAGTGGGCTGACTGTGAACGCTCTGAGAGACTCTGGGTTGAGGTCAGTGATAAAGTAGTCTACAGTACTACTGCCAAGAGATGAGCTATAGGTGTACCTACCATAGGAGTCCCCTCGAAGCCTACCATTGACTATGTACATACCCAGCGTGCGACAGAGCTGCAGGAGTTGTGACCTGTTTTTGTTGGTTATGTTGTCATAGTTGTGCCTAGGGGGGCATATGTGGGAGGGAATGCTGTCACCTCCAGGCAGGTGTTTGTCCCCCTGTGTGCTGAGGGTGTCAGGTTCTTGTCTGGTTCTGGCATTTAGGTCGCCACCGACTAGTACATGTCCCTGGGCCTGGAAATGATTGATTTCCTCCTCCAGGATGGAGAAGCTGTCTTCATTAAAATATGGGGATTCTAGTGGGGGGATATACTAGTAGGAGGACATTTTTCTCTGTTAGGAACATTTCCTTTTGAATAATGAATACATTCATTATAAAAAAATATCTTAATATCTGATAATCTGATATTGTGAGTAAACAACCTCGAGAGTGCATCTTCCAGCCCTCCAATAAATTACATAAATCAACCCTGCCGGTTAGTAAATTTACCTCAACATGCCCCCGGAGAAGGCAGAGTAACGACACCAGCCTTTTAGCGGGGCTGACAGACTGACTAAAACGCTTGCGTCGCTAAATGAATTTCGTTATTAAAAATGACACACTGCTCGTGCTCGCCAACGAGCGTCTGGAAGTCAGTTCTATTTGTGACGCAGTTCGCGCTGCATCTCCTCATTGGTTTATAGAAACAGGTACCCACGTGGCATCTCCTCATTGGTTTATAGAAGCAGGTACCCACATGCCATCTCCTCATTGGTTTATAGAAGCAGGTACCCACGTGCCATCTCCTCATTGGTTTATAGAAGCAGGTACCCACGCGTCATCTCATTTAGCAAAAAACATAACTTAACATAAACATAACTTCTTTAAACAATAAAAACTAATTTATGAACATTTCTGAAAAGTGATATATAGCATTATGGAATGAAACTCTTCTTCTGTTTCCCCATCTGAGCTCAGAGTAGATGAGAGATGTAATGGTTGTGTAACGGCGTTCTTCGTTTCTTGAAAGAGAGGACCGAAATGCAGCGTGGTGGTTACTCATGATTTTAATGGAAAAAAGTGACACATGAAATAACTGAGGATACAAAATACAAAACAACAAACGGAACGTGAAACCTAATTACAGCCTATCTGGTGAAACTACACAGAGACAGGAACAATCACCCACGAAATACAAAGCGAAACCCAGGCTACCTAAATACGGTTCCCAATCCGAGACAACGAGAATCACCTGACTCAGATTGAGAACCGCCTCAGGCAGCCAAACCTAACTAGACACACCCCTAATCATTAGCAATCCCAAATCCTATAAAACCCCAATACGAAACACAACACATAAACCCATGTCACCCCCTGGCCTGACCAAAATATATAACGAAAACACAAAACACTATGACCAAGGCGTGACAGAACCCCCCCCCCCCTAAGGTGCGGACTCCCGGATGCACCTCAAAACCATAGGGAGGGTCCGGGTGGGCGTCTGTCCATGGTGGCGGCTCCGGCTCGGGACGTGGACCCCACTCCATAAATGTCATAGTTCCTCCCCTTCGCGTCCTGGGATAATCCACCCTCGCCGCCGACCATGGCCTAATAGTCCTCACCCAGAACCCCACTGAACTGAGGAGCAGCTTGTGACTGAGGGGCAGCTCGGGACTGAGGGGCAGCTCGGGACTGAGGCAGCTCGGGACTGAGGGGCAGCTCGGGACTGAGGGGCAGCTCGGGACTGAGGGGCAGCTCGGGACTGAGGGGCAGCTCGGGACTGAGGGGCAGCCCGGGACTGAGGGGCAGCCCAGTACTGAGAGGAAGCCCAGTACTGAGAGGAAGCCCAGTACTGAGATGAAGCTCAGGTAGGTAGTAGGCTCCGATAGATCCTGGCTGGCTGGCGGATCTGGAAGATTCAGGTTGACTAGCAGATCTGGAAGATTCTGGTTGACTAGCAGATCTGGAAGATTCTGGTTGACTAGCAGATCTGGAAGATTCTGGTTGACTGGCAGATCTGGAAGAGACTGGCTGACTGGCAGATCTGGAAGAGTCTGGCTGACTGGCAGATCTGGAAGAGTCTGGCTGACTGGCAGATCTGGAAGAGTCTGGCTGACTGGCAGATCTGGAAGAGTCTGGCTGACTACTGAACAAAGGTAAGAAGAACTCATGGGTCCTGGTCAGTGAGTTAAACAACACTGTCTCTAGTCATTTCTCCTCTCCCATTTTCCCATTTATTGTTGTCATTTTCATAATCCATAGGCTAATCATTTTGTCCAATTACATAGTCCTAAAACAACATTAAACAAACACAACATTCCCTCCCTGTGTGTGTGTGTGTGTGTGTGTGTGTGTGTGTGTGTATACTCCCTGGATGAGGAGATGTAATCTCATGTTTTGTCCACAGAAACCAACAGGGGAGATCAGAGTCAGAGATTCTCAGTGGTCAGTCTTCCCAGAGTCATTAAACAGACCTGGCCTCCATATTCAGTGTATGTGGTCCTGTTATGTTCATTTGTTTTTGTTTACCTCAAGTAAAGTTGATCTGTCAATCATTCATTAATGTGTTAATGAGAAAGCATTTAGTCTCTTGCTTAACTTATTTACTTTATTTATTTCAGTTGCTTGAAGAGAATATTATGACATTTGTGAAGAACGAACTGAAGATGTTCAAGAGGATTCTTAGTCCAGAACTCCCAGAAGGCTTTGAGAGTCAGAAGCAGGATAAGGAAGTGGTGGATGCTGAAGATGAGCAGCAGGAGAGCAGTGCCAGAGAGGGGGCTCTGAAGATCACACTGCACGTCCTGAGGAAAATGAACCAGAAGGAGCTTGCTGACACACTGGAGAAATGTAAGATCTGTCTGCCTGCATGATGAATGATGTTTTATAACATTTAAAAGCTGTAGCTAAAGTACAGCTAAAGTAGCTGTGTAATTCAATGATATTGTAGCAGCCTTAACACAACACCTAGTGACCTCATCAAGTAGCAGCAGGGATTTGTTGTGGTGATTAATTTAGAGAGAGAGAGAGACAACATTAATAATACCATCAATAATACCAATAATAATATAATCAGTCACACCAGTCTGTAATGCATTATGAAAATATTTAAACTTCATAACAGTCCTACAATACTGTACACATTTATACAGTCAGTTTAGAGAATAAATTCATGTAATGTAAAACTTTACAACAGTCCTAATATACTGTAGGCATTAAAACAGAAATAATATTAATATCCTCTGTGTTATTTCTAGATTCAGATGAGCTTGCTGTGATTTGCCAACGTGAACTCAAATCTAATCTAAAGAAGAAGTTTCAATGTGTATTTGAGGGGATCGCTAAACAAGGAAACCCAACACTTCTCAATAAGATCTACACAGAGCTCTACATCACAGAGGGTGGAACAGGAGAGGTCAATAATGAACATGAGCTGAGACAGATTGAGACAACAACCAGGAAACAAGCAAGACCAGAGACTGCAATCAAATGTAATGACATCTTCAAACCCTTAACTGGACAAGACAAACCTATCAGAACTGTGCTGACAAAGGGAGTCGCTGGCATTGGAAAAACAGTCTCTGTGCAGAAGTTCATTCTGGACTGGGCTGAAGGGAAAGCAAATCAGGATGTCCAATTTGTATTTTCATTTCCTTTCCGGGAGCTGAATTTGATGAAAGAGGACAAACACACTTTCATTGAACTTCTTAATCGCTTCTCAGTGGAAACCAAACAATCAGGAATCTCCATTTTCAACAAGTACAACGTTCTGTTCATCTTTGATGGTCTGGATGAGTGCCGACTGCCCCTAGACTTCCAGAAGAACAAGATCTGTTGTGACGTCACAGAGTCAACCTCAGTGGATGTTCTGCTGACAAATCTCATCAGGGGAAATCTGCTTCCCTCTGCTCTCCTCTGGATAACCACCCGACCTGCAGCAGCCAATAAGATCCCTTCAGGGTGTGTTGACCAGGTGACAGAGGTACGAGGGTTCAATGACCCACAGAAGGAGGAGTACTTCAGGAAGAGATTCAGTGATGAGGACCTGGCCAGCAGAATCATCTCACACATAAAGACATCAAGGAGCCTCCACATCATGTGCCACATTCCAGTCTTCTGTTGGATTTCTGCAACAGTCCTTGAACACATGCTGAAACATAAGAGAGAAGAGATGCCCAAGACTCTGACTGAGATGTACACACACTTTGTGGTGTTTCATACCAAACAGAAGAATGGAAAGTATCTTGGGAAAGAAGAGACAGGTCCACACTGGAATAAAGAGAGCATTCTGTCACTGGGAAAACTGGCTTTTCAACAGCTTGTGAAGGGCAATCTGATTTTCTATGAAGGAGACCTGAAGGAGGCTGGCATTGATGTCAATGAAGCCTCAGTGTACTCAGGATTGTGCACACAGCTCTTTAAAGAGGAATGTGGGCTGTACCAGGACAAGGTGTACTGCTTTGTTCATCTGAGCATTCAGGAGTTTCTGGCTGCTGTATATGTGTTCCTCTCATTCATCAACAACAATGAGAATCTAATGGACAAACCTCAATCAATGTCCAGGAACTTTTTCTTGAGGATCAAACAAAGGCGTAAAGTTACTGTCTACAAGCCTGAAGTTACTCTCTATAAGAGTGCTGTGGATAAAGCCTTACAAAGTGAGACAGGAAACCTGGACCTTTTCCTCCGCTTCCTTCTGGGCCTCTCACTGGAGTCCAATCAGAAGTACTTACAAGGTCTACTGACAAAGACCAGAAGCAGCTCACAGAGCCATGAAGAAACAGTCGAGTACATCAAGGAGAAAATCAGGGAGAATCCCTCTCCAGAGAGGAGCATCAATCTGTTCCACTGTCTGAATGAACTGAATGACCATTCTCTAGTGGAGGAGATCCAAAGCTACCTGAGATCAGGAAGTCTCTCTAGAGACAACCTGTCACCTGCACAGTGGTCAGCTCTGGTCTTTGTGTTGCTGACTTCAGAAAAGGAGCTGGATGTGTTTGACCTGAAGAAATACTCCAGATCAGAGGAAGGTCTTCTGAGGCTGCTGCCAGTGGTCAAAGCCTCCAGAGCTGCTCTGTGAGTAAATAAAATTACAATTAAGAACTAATCTAAGAAATATTCAGTTTAGAGAAAAATATGTATTATAATATGTATATAATATATTGAAAAACACATTGAATAAATGCATTGATGTTCACATTAGTATAACAATATGACCATACAATTCTGGGAGACGGAAGATGAATCTATATGTTGTTTGCGAGAATAAACCAAATGCATCTGCCATTGTCCTTCTACACTACTGGTGTTAAATTAACAGTGTGTTTGTGAAGTCATGATGATCTCTTTGTCAGGCTGTCAGGCTGTGGAGTCACAGAGGAAGGCTGTGCTTCTCTGGTCTCAGCTCTCAGGTCAAACCCCTCACACCTGAGAGAGCTGGATCTGAGTAACAATAACCTGAAGGATTCAGGAGTGGAGCTGCTCTCTGCTGGACTGGGGAATCCCCACTGTAAACTGGAGACTCTGAGGTCAGTATTCCTGTAGTTGGTCAACAAGTGATAACTGTTCACCAGATCCACATGTGTTTACCAGACACACATAGTCCACACCATATGTGTTTGGACAGTGAAGCTTACAGTTTTAAATGTGGTGCTATGCTCCAGCATTTTGGATTTGAGATACAATGTTTCATATTAGGTGACTACAAAGTGAGACTTACAGTTTTAAATTTGGTTGTGTTTTAGATTATATTTTTCCTAATAGAAACTGAATGGTGAATAATGTCCTGTCATTTTGGAGTCACTTCACTTGTATTGTCAGTAAGAATAGAAGATGTTTCTGAACACTTCTACATTCATGTGGATGCTACCAAGATTATGATATTATAATTATGAATAATCATGAATGAAATATGATGAATGAGAAAGTTACAGAGGCACAAGGATCGGAATAAATGCTAACCCCCTCTGTTATTGGTAATGGTGAGAGGTTAGTATGTTTTGTTGTAGCCTCTGTTATTGGTAATGGTGAGAGGTTAGCATGTTTTGTTGTAGTCTCTGTTATTGGTAATGGTGAGAGGTTAGCATGTTTTGTTGTAGCCTCTGTTATTGGTAATGGTGAGAGGTTAGCATGTTTTGTTGTAGACTCTGTTATTGGTAATGGTGAGAGGTTAGCATGTTTTGTTGTAGCCTCTGTTATTGGTAATGGTGAGAGGTTAGCATGTTTTGTTGTAGCCTCTGTTATTGGTAATGGTGAGAGGTTAGCATGTTTTGTTGTAGCCTCTGTTATTGGTAATGGTGAGAGGTTAGCATGTTTTTTTGTAGCCTCTGTAACTTTTTCACTCGTTATTATTCATGATTCATTCATGATTTTTCTTAATCATGGCATCATCAGGATTAATTCATTATTGTTTAGAAACATGTTATCTACTCTCTTCGACAGAAAATTACTCCACTCATCATCCACCATTTTATTATTGGGCAAAACACAACCAAAAACACAACCAAAAACACAACCAAAACACAACCAAAAACACAACCAAAACACACTGCAAATGCAAACAATGACTTTACGACCAAATATCAATGAATATGGGACCAAATACTAACCCTTTGATTACTTTAATACACTATAAGTAAATTAGTCAGATTACTTATGTCTTCTTCTAATGGGGAGACTGGAAACATAAAGTGTTTTAATTTTTAATCGTGAAACAGATATGTATTAAAATATCCTCAAATAAAAGGTGACATTATATACTGTCACCTCATATGAAACATTTGATCTGAAATCCAAAATGTTGGAGTATAGAGACACATTTAAAATGTTTGCTTCACCTTCAAAATAGATATGGTGTGGACTGTATACTCAATACAATCTAAATCTGATACCTCACTGTCTAAATAGATAAGGTGTGGACTGTATACTCAATACAATCTAAATCTGATACCTCACTGTCTAAATAGATATGGTGTGGACTGTATACTCAATACAATCTAAATCTGATACCTCACTGTCTAAATAGATATGGTGTGGACTGTATACTCAATACAATCTAAATCTGATACCTCACTGTCTGTCTTTTGACTGATACTGCTTTTTAAACTGGTCTGGTCAGTCTACTATAATATTTGTACTATACATGTTTCTATCTGCAGGCAATACTTTGATCATTTGTCATTATTAATGATGCTACACTATTTTACGAATAGATATGGAAGGTTCCATATGTTGAAAAATATACTGCCACTATTTTCACCACCAAAGAATATCAGTGTGGTTTTAATATGATTTGACTCTTTGCAGGCAGTCAGGCTGTCTAGTCACAGAGGAAGGCTGTGCTTCTCTGGTCTCAGCTCTGAGGTCAAACCCCTCACACCTGAGAGAGCTGGATCTGAGTAACAATGACCTGAAGGATTCAGGAGTGAAGCTGATCTCTGCTGGACTGGGGAATCCCCACTGTAAACTGGAGACTCTGAGGTCAGTGTTCCTGTAGTTGGTCAACAAGTGATAACTGTTCACCAGATCCACATGTGTTTACCAGACACACATAGTCCACACCATATGTGTTTGGACAGTGAAGCTTACAGTTTTAAATGTGGTGCTATGCTCCAGCATTTGGGATTTTAGATAGAATGTTTCATATTAGGAGACTGTACAGAATGTGACCTTTTATTTAAAGGTATTCATCCATATACAGTCGTGGCCTAAAAGTTTTGAGAATGACACAAATAGTAATTTCCACAAAGTTTGCTGCTTCGGTGTCTTTAGATATTTTTGTCAGATGTTACTATGGAATACTGAAGTATAATTACAAGCATTTCATAAGTGTCAAAGGCTTTTATTGACAATTACATGAAGTTGAAGCAATGAGTCAATATTTGCAGTATTGACCCTTCTTTTTCAAGACACATTGAGGGTCGATTTATCACTCTTGGGTTAATCTGCAAATGTGTAATTATTTGCCTACCTCCTCATGCCTTTTGCACACAATGTATATAGACTATTTTTTTCTACTATGTTATTGACTTGTTTATTGTTTACTCCATGTGTAACTCTGTGTTGTCTGTTCACACTGCTATGCTTTATCTTGGCCAGGTCGCAGTTGCAAATGAGAACTTGTTCTCAACTAGCCTACCTGGTTAAATAAAGGTGTTCTCAACTAGCCTACCTGGTTAAATAAAGGTGTTCTCAACTGGCCACCTGGTTAAATAAAGGTGAAATAAAAAGAAATAAAAATCTCTACAATCCACCCTGGCATGCTGTCAATGAACTTCTGGGCCGCAGCCCATTCTCGCATAATCAATGCTTGGAGTTTGGGTTTTTGTTTATCCACTCGCCTCTTGAGGATTGACCACAAGTTCTCAATGGGATTAAGGTGTGGGAAGTTTCCTGGCCATGGACCCAAAATATCGCTGTTTTGTTCCCAGAGCCACTTATTTATCACTTTTGCCTTATGGCAAGGTGCTCCATCATGCTGGAAACGGCATTGTTCGTCACCAAACTGTTCCTGGATGGTTGGGAGAAGTTGCTCTTGGAGGATGTGTTGGTACCATTCTTTATTCACGGCTGTGTTCTTAGGAACAATTGTGAGTGATCCCACTCCCTTGGCTGAGAAGCAACCCCACACATGAATGGTCTCAGGATGCTTTACTGTTGGCATGACACAGACTGATTGCAGCGCTCACCTTGTCTTCTCCGGACAAGCTTTTTTCCGGATGCCCCAAACAATCGGAAAGGGGATTCATCAGAGAAAATGACTTTACCCCAGTCCTCAACAGTCCAATCCCTGTACCTTTTGGAGAATCTCAGTCTGTCCCTGATGTTGTTCCTGGAGAGAAGTGGCTTCTTTGCTGCTCTTCTTGACACCAGGTCATCCTCCAAAAGTCTTTGCCTCACTGTGCATGCAGATGCTCTCACACCTGCCTGCTGCAATTCCTGAGCAAGCTCTGTACTGGTGGTGCCCCGATCCCGCAGCTGAATCAACTTTAGGAGACAGTCCTGGTTTTTGCTGGACTTTCTTGGGCACCCTGAAGCCTTCTTCACAACAATTTAACCGCTCTCCTTGAAGTTCTTGATGATCCGATAAGTGGTTGATTTAGGTGCAATCTTACTGGCAGCAATATCCTTGCCTGTGAAGCCCTTTTTGTGCAAAGCAATGTTGACGACACAAGTTTCCTTGCAGGTAACCATGTTTGACAGAGGAAGAACAACGATTCCAAGCACCACCCTCCTTTTGAAGCTTCCAGACTGTTATTCAAACTCAATCAGCATGACAGAGTGATCTCCAGCCTTGTCCTTGTCAACACTCACACATGTGTTAGCAAGAGAATCACTGACATGATGTCAGCTGGTCCTTTTGTGGCAGGGCTGAAATGCAGTGGAAATGTTTTTGGGGGATTCAGTTCATTTGCATGGCAAAGAGGGACTTTGCAATTATTTGCAATTCATCTGATCACTCTTCGTAACATTCTAGAGTAAACACAAATTGCCATCATACAAACTGAGGCATCAGACTCTGTGAATATTAATATTTGTGTCATTCTCAAAACTTTTGTCCACGACTGTATATTTTACCGTTTAGATATGAAAGCACTTTATGTATCGAAACTCATCAAAAAAATAAACATCCCTTTTTTTCAGGCCCCTGTCTTTCAAAGATAATTTGTAAAAATCCAAATAACTTCACAGATCTATATTGAAAAGGGTTGAAGCACTGTTTCCCTGCTTGTTCAATGAACCATAAACAATTAATGAACATGCAGCTGTGGGACGGTCGTTTAGACACTAACAGCTTACAGACCGTAGACAATTAAGGTCACAGTTATAAAAACTTAGGACACTAAAGAGGTCTTTCCACTGACTCTGAAAAACACAGAAAGAAAGATACCCAGGGACCCTGCTCAGTTGCATGAACGTGCCTCAGGCATGCAGCAAGGAGGCATGAGGATTGCAGATGTGGCCATGGAAATAAATTGTGATGTCTGTACTGTGAGACGCCTAAGACAGAGCTAAAGGGAGACAGGACGGACAGCTGATAGTCCTCGCAGTGGCATAACACATGTAACAACACCTGCGCAGGATCGGTACATCCGCACATCAGACCTGCGGGACAGGTACAGGATGGCAACAACAACTGCCCGAGTTACACCGGAACACACAATCCCTCCATCAGTGCTCAGATTGTCCGTAATAGGCTGAGAGAGGCTGGACTGAGGGCTTGTAGGCCTGTTGTAAAGCAGGTCCTCGCCAGACATCACTGGCAACAACTTCGCCTATGGGCACAAACCCACTGTCGCTGATCGATTTGGAGGTGGAGGGTCCGTCATGGTCTGGGGCGGTGTGTCACTATCATTGGACTGAGCTTGTTGTCATTGCAGGCAATCTCAACGCTGTTTAGTATGTGGTCCCATATTCCAAGCCTGCAGTGATTACATCAAGCTTGTAATTCTACTAACTTGTTGAATGTATTTGCAGTTTGTCTTAGTTGTGTTTTGGGTGTTTTTCTTAATAAAAACTGAATGGTGAATAATGTCCTGTCATTTTGGAGTCCCATCACTTGTATTGTCAGTAAGAATAGAAGATGTTTCTGAACACTTCTACATTCATGTGGATGCTACTATGATGATGAATAATCAGGAATGAATCGAGAATAATGAAGAATGAGAAAGTTACAGAGGTACAAAGATCAGACCCCCTCTGTTATTGGTAATGGTGAGAGGTTAGCATGTTTTGTTGTAGCCTCTGTTATTGGTAATGGTGAGATGTTAGCATGTTTTGTTGTAGCCTCTGTTATTGGTAATGGTGAGAGGTTAGCATGTTTTGTTGTAGCCTCTGTTATTGGTAATGGTGAGAGGTTAGCATGTTTTGTTGTAGCCTCTGTAACTTTCTCACTCATTATTATTCATGATTCTTTAATGATTTTTCTTAATCATGGCATCATCAGGATTAATTTATTATTGTTTAGAAACATGTTATCTACTCTCTTAGACAGAAAAGTACTCCACTCATCATCCACCATTTTATTATTTGGGCAAAACACAACCAAAAACACAACCAAAACAAACTGCAAATGCAACCAACGAGTTTACGACAAAAAACTAAATTTTTGACTACTTTAATACACTATGAGTGAATTGTTCAGAATACTTAAGACTTCTTCAAATGGGGAGACTGGAAACATAAATTGTTTTCATTTTTAATTGTGAAACACATATGTCTTAAAATACCCTCAAATTAAAGGTGACATTATAAACTGTCACCTCATATGAAACATTTGACCTCAAATCCAAAATGTTGGAGAATAGAGCCACATTTAAAATGTTAGCTTCACTGTCAAAATAGATATGGTGTGGACTGTATACTCAATACAATCTAAATCTGATACCTCACTGTCTAAATAGATATGGTGTGGACTGTATACTCAATACAATCTAAATCTGATACCTCACTGTCTAAATAGATATGGTGTGGACTGTATACTCAATACAATCTAAATCTGATACCTCACTGTCTAAATAGATATGGTGTGGACTGTATACTCAATACAATCTAAATCTGATACCTCACTGTCTAAATAGATATGGTGTGGACTGTATACTCAATACAATCTAAATCTGATACCTCACTGTCTAAATAGATATGGTGTGGACTGTATACTCAATACAATCTAAATCTGATACCTCACTGTCTAAATAGATATGGTGTGGACTGTATACTCAATACAATCTAAATCTGATACCTCACTGTCTAAATATATATGGTGTGGACTGTATACTCAATACAATCTAAATCTGATACCTCACTGTCTAAATAGATATGGTGTGGACTGTATACTCAATACCATCTAAATCTGATACCTCACTGTCTGTATTTTGACTGATACTGCTTTTTAAACTGGTCTGGTCAGTCTACTCAAATATTTTTTTTAAATGCATCTTTCTATCTACAAGCAATACTTGGATAATGTGTCATTTCTAGGCTGTGCTTCTCTGGTCTCAGCTCTGAGGTCAAACCCAACACATTATTTGTGGACAGGTTAACAGTGTAAGCAGTGAAAGCTAAGAGTAACATTTTAATACAACCTGTCTGTCATTGTATTTCTCTGTGTTTCAGACTCACTGGCTGTAAACTCAGAAACACATCCTGTAAAGTGTTGGCCTCAGTTCTCAGTTCAAACCCCTCACACCTGAGAGAGCTGGATCTGAGTAACAATGACCTGAAGGATTCAGGAGTGAAGCTGCTCTCTGCTGGACTGGGGAATCCCCACTGTAAACTGGAGACTCTGAGGTCAGTATTCCTGTAGTTGGTCAACAAGTGATAACTGTTCACCAGATCCACATGTGTTTACCAGGCACACATAGTCCACACCATATGTGTTTGGACAGTGAAGCTTACAGTTTTAAATGTGGTGCTATTCTCCAGCATTTTGGATTTGAGATATAATGTTTCATATTAGGTGACAGTACAGAATGTCACCTTTTATTTGAGGTTGATGGTGAGAGGTTAACATGTTTTGTTGTAGTCTCTGTTATTGGTAATGGTGAGAGGTTAGCATGTTTTGTTGTAGCCTCTGTTATTGGTAATGGTGAGAGGTTAGCATGTTTTGTTGTAGTCTCTGTTATTGGTAATGGTGAGAGGTTAGCATGTTTTGTTGTAGCCTCTGTTATTGGTAATGGTGAGAGGTTAACATGTTTTGTTGTAGCCTCTGTTATTGGTAATGGTGAGAGGTTAGTATGTTTTGTTGTAGCCTCTGTTATTGGTAATGGGTAATGGTGAGAGGTTAGTATGTTTTGTTGTAGTCTCTGTTATTAGCATGTTTTGTAATGGTGGTGAGGGTTAGCATGTTTTGTTGTAGTCCTCTGTTATTGGTAATGGTGAGAGGTTAGCATGTTTTGTTGTAGCCTCTGTTATTGGTAATGGTGAGAGGTTAGCATGTTTTGTTGTAGCCTCTGTTATTGGTAATGGTGAGAGGTTAGCATGTTTTGTTGTAGCCTCTGTTATTGGTAATGGTGAGAGGTTAGCATGTTTTGTTGTAGCCTCTGTTATTGGTAATGGTGAGAGGTTAGCATGTTTTGTTGTAGCCTCTGTTATTGGTAATGGTGAGAGGTTAGCATGTTTTGTTGTAGCCTCTGTTATTGGTAATGGTGAGAGGTTAGCATGTTTTGTTGTAGCCTCTGTTATTGGTAATGGTGAGAGGTTAGCATGTTTTGTTGTAGCCTCTGTTATTGGTAATGGTGAGAGGTTAGCATGTTTTGTTGTAGCCTCTGTTATTGGTAATGGTGAGAGGTTAGCATGTTTTGTTGTAGCCTCTGTTATTGGTAATGGTGAGAGGTTAGCATGTTTTGTTGTAGTCTCTGTTATTGGTAATGGTGAGAGGTTAGCATGTTTTGTTGTAGCCTCTGTTATTGGTAATGGTGAGAGGTTAGCATGTTTTGTTGTAGCCTCTGTTATTGGTAATGGTGAGAGGTTAGCATGTTTTGTTGTAGCCTCTGTTATTGGTAATGGTGAGAGGTTAGCATGTTTTGTTGTAGCCTCTGTTATTGGTAATGGTGAGAGGTTAGCATGTTTTGTTGTAGCCTCTGTTATTTGTATTATGAGAGGTTAATGTTTTGTCATGATTTGTATTATCATGGCATCATTTATTTATTAGTGCTTAGAAAGTCATGTTTGTATTATCATGGCATCATCAGGATTAGTTTATTAGTCCTTAGAAACATATTATCTACTCACTTAGACAGAAAAATACTCTAGTCATCATCCACCATCACAATTGTTTTAATGAACCTAAATAACCCAAAACACAACCAAAACAAACTGTAAATGCAACAAACGAGTTTGTCTCGACTTCCGACGAGGTCGGTCCCTCTCCTTGTTCGGGCGACGTCACCGTCCTTCTAGCCATCACAGATCACCCTTTTCATTTTCAATTTGTTTTGTCTTTGTTTTACACAGCTGGTTTCATTTCCCCAATTACATGTTCATTATTTAACCCTCTTTTCCCCCTTTGTTTTTGTGCGTGATTGTTTTCTGTCTGTTCGGTCTGTTATTGTGGGCTCGGTATTACGACATTTTATTTGAATATTTGAGTAAAGTTACTTGTGTTACTAATTTCTGCTGTCCTGCGCCTGACTCCTCTGCATCAGCCTCACCCAGACCATTACAGAGTTTGAGTCACAAGCATGAAGATGAAGTCATTTGCTTTCAAGGAATATCGGACCAAATACCCAACTTTTGACTATTTTAATACACTGAAAGTTAATTGGTCAGAATACTTATGACTTCTTCAAATGGGGGGACTAGATATATAAAGTGCTTTATTTTTCTAAATGGTGAAACAGATTTGTATGAAAATACCTTCAAATAAAAGGTGACATTATATACTGTCACCTCATATGAAACATTTGATCTGAAATCCAAAATGTTGGAGAATAGAGCCACATTTAAAATGTTAGCTTCACTGTCAAAATAGATATGGTGTGGACTGTATACTCAATACAATCTAAATCTGATACCTCACTGTCAAAATAGATATGGTGTGGACTGTATACTCAATACAATCTAAATCTGATACCTCACTGTCTAAATAGATATGGTGTGGACTGTATACTCAATACAATCTAAATCTGATACCTCACTGTCTAAATAGATATGGTGTGGACTGTATACTCAATACAATCTAAATCTGATACCTCACTGTCTAAATAGATATGGTGTGGACTGTATACTCAATACAATCTAAATCTGATACCTCACTGTCTAAATAGATATGGTGTGGACTGTACTCAATACTCAAATACAATCTAAATCTGATACCTCACTGTCTAAATAGATATGGTGTGGACTGTATACTCAATACAATCTAAATCAACTGTCTAAATAGATATCTGATACCTCACTGTCTAAATAGATATGGTGTGGACTGTATACTCAATACAATCTAAATCTGATACCTCACTGTCTAAATAGATATGGTGTGGACTGTATACTCAATACAATCTAAATCTGATACCTCACTGTCTGTCTTCTGACTGATACTGCTTTTTAAACTGGTCTGGTCAGTCTACTATAATATTTGTACTATACATGTTTCTATCTGCAGGCAATACTTTGATCATTTGTCATTTTTTATGATGATACACTATTTTACGAATAGATATGGAAGGTTTCAGGACACTGATATATCTGAATATGTTGAAAAAATATACTGCCACTATTTATACCACCAAAGAATATCAGTGTGATTTTAATATGATTTGACTCTTTGCAGGCTGTCAGGCTGTCTAGTCACAGAGGAAGGCTGTGCTTCTCTGGTCTCAGCTCTGAGGTCAAACCCCTCACACCTGAGAGAGCTGGACCTGAGCTACAATCACCCAGGAGACTCAGGAGTCAGACTGCTCTCTGCTGGACTGGAGGATCCACACTGCAGACTGGAGAAACTCAAGTATGTAGAGGGTTTATGTCAATGTTCATATCAGACATGTTTGACTTATCAGGCTATTTAAGACAAACATTATTACCACCACTTGGACAAAGTTATATGCTGACTGTGTGTGTGTGTGTGTGTTCAGTGTGTGTGAGTTCACCTGTGTGACCATCTGATTCATTTATGTGTGTGTGTTAATCTGTGTCAGTGTGTGTGAGTAGTGTGAGTGTTTTGTGTGTGTGTCCAGTGTTGTTAATGTTTATTCCATGTGTAGTTCAGTGTTGTCTGCAGTGAGATCAGTGTGTCTTAATGACACACACACTCTGGTCACACACACTGGACACAATGAGAACTTGTTCACACACTGGACACACACATAAATAACACACAAATAAAAAATATACACAAACTCTGGACACACACACTCTGGACACACACACTCTGGACACACACACACTGGACACACACACTGGATACACACACTGGACACACACACTGGACACACACACTGGACACACACATACACAGGACTTTCAAACACACACACACACACATACAAGCACTGGACACACATACACAGACACACACGACACACACTGGACTCACACAGACACACACACTCAAACACTGAACATACAGACAAACACTGAACACACAGACACACACTGGACATACACAGACAAACTGGACACACACAGGACTTACACACGCTGGACACACACAGACACACACTGGACACACACACAGGACACACACAGACACACACACACAGACACACACTGGACACACACAGACAAACTGGACACACACACAGGACACACACACACAGGACTTACACACACGCTGGACTCACACACACGCTGGACTCACACACACACACACACACACACACACACACACACACACACACACACACACACACACACACACACACACACACACACACACAAACATTCACAAACATTTGATATATATGCTATATACGTGTGTGTGTGTCTAGTGTGTGTCCAGTGTGTGTGTGTGTGTGTGTGTGTCCAGTGTGTGTGTGTGTGTGTGAGTTCAGGTGTATCCCTCAATGACTGTCTGTTCTTCTGCTTACCGCTACAGTGTGGAACATGGTGGAGAGAACAGAATGAAACCTGGGCTTAGAAAATGTGAGTGTTGACTGCTGTGAAGAATATGACTAAGAATAAGTCTTAATTCAAGTTAAGTCAAAGTCAAAGACCACCATCATTACTTACTTGGTCATATTAAATATCAGCTGTAGTTCTACAGAAGCAGAAATCAGGGACACCAAAGTTTACAAAGAGTTGCTTTGTGTGTGTGTGTGTGTGTGTGTGTGTGTGTGTGTGTGTGTGTGTGTGTGTGTGTGTGTGTGTGTGTGTGTGTGTGTGTGTGTGTGTGTGTGTGTGTGTGTGTGTGTGTGTGTGTTGAATGGGAATAAGTGTGTTTTATATTACCATACAGTATAACATATGATCATTCAACAAGTCTCAAGTTACCTTAACTTCTCCTTTTGATACCTAGAAACATCTACATTAAATGAATTAGTGAAAAGTGAGTTAACATTCTAATGTGAATGATGATGATTTCTAATATTGTGTCTGGTTTCATCCATCAGATGTCTGTGATCTCACACTGGACCTAAACACAGTAAACAGACTCCTCTCTCTGTCTGAGGAGAACAGAAAGGTGACATGTAGGACAGAGGAGCAGCCGTATCCTGATCACCCAGAGAGATTTGAGGGCTGTGGACAGGTGCTGTGTAGAGAGGGTCTGACTGGGCGCTGTTACTGGGAGGTAGAGTGGAGTGGGAGAGGGGCTGTTATAGGAGTGACATATAAAGGAATCAACAGGAGAGGAGGGGTTAATGACTGTTGGCTTGGATACAATGACAAGTCCTGGAGTCTGGTCTGCTGTGACAACAGTTACTATGCCTGGCACAATAATAAACCCACTACCATAGACGTCCCCTCCTCCAGCTCCCACAGAGTAGGAGTGTATCTGGACTGGCCAGCCGGCACTCTGTCCTTCTATAGAGCCTCCTCTGACACACAGACCCACCTGATCACATTCACCTCCACATTCACTGAGCCCCTTTATCCAGGGTTTAGGTTTTATGATGTTGACTCTTCAGTGTCCCTGGAAATAATAACCTGACACACACACACACATTGGACACACACACACACACACACATTGGCCACACACATTGGACACACACACATTGGACACACACTGAGGCACACAAACACACAGACACACACACACTGAGACATACAAACACACACACACACACACACTGGACAAACACACACTGGACACACACACATTGGACACACACACACTGGACACACACACACACACACATTGGACACACACACATACTGGACACACACACACACACTGGACACACACACACACACAAACACACTGGACACACACAACAAACTGGACACACACACACACTGGACACACACACTGGACCAACACACACATACTGGACACACACTGAAACATACACATACACTGACACACACACAGGACACAGAACACACACATGCCATTGGACAGGGCACACACTAGAACAGTGGTTGGATACACACAGTTTCTGGACACACACACACACTAGAACAGCACTATCCCAGTTCTATCTGCCTGTTAAATCAGTTTCTGGACACAGGTTCTAGAACAGCTTCTATCCCAGTTCTATCTGCCTGTTAAATCAGTTTCTGGACACACAGACACACTGACACACACACACACCTGTTCTAGACAGTTCTACTGCCTGTTAAATCAGTTTCTGGACACACAGGTTCTAGAACACTGGACTTCTATCCACAGTTCTATCTGCCACACACTGGACACACACAGCTTTCCTGACACACAAACTGGATTACACACACACAGACACACAGTTCTATCTGCCTGTTAAATCAGTTTCTGGACACACTGAACAGACATCCCACTATCTGCACAAGCACACACTGACAAACACACACTTACAAACACACACTTTGACACACAGTGTGATTTAATTATATATTTTACTGTTTGTGTTTGTACCACAGGAGGTTGGTGGGACCTTAATTGGGGAGGACAGGCTTGTAATGGCTGGAGGGGAATAAGTGGAATGGTATCAAACACGTGGTTTCCATGTGTTCCATTTCATTCACTCTGTTCCAGACATTATTATGAGCCATCCTCCCCTCAGCAGCCTCCTCTGGTATGTACTGTCCTATATGTGAGAGAGATCCAACAAGGAATTACAATGTATGTATTACTTTTAATACCTGCAAATGGCAAATAAACTACTAGAACTCCTTATGAATGTCTGCAGCCGACTAGACTGTTGGCGTCTGACAAGAGGTGAAAATATTACAGGAATATTCTGCAAATGTTGATGAAGACGTCACTCAATCCACCCAAAACAACATGCAGTCTTTCCACAAGACTCCCATGAAGTTATAGTGTGACGTTATGAGTTGACGTTAAAGTAACATTCTCAGAACATACTGCACTTGTTTTATACTGTTTTAGATGTATCCTCTGTTTATCATCTTGTTTTATATTGTTTTAGATGGATCCTCTGTTTATCATCTTGTTTTATACTGTTTTAGATGGATCTTCTGTTTATCATCTTGTTTTATACTGTTTTAGATGGATCCTTTCTGTTTATCATCTTGTTTTAGACTGTTTTAGATGGATCCTCTGTTTATCATCTTGTTTTATACTGTTTTAGATGGATCCTCTGTTTATCATCTTGTTTTATACTGTTTTAGATGGATCCTCTGTTTATCATCTTGTTTTATACTGTTTTAGATGGATCCTCTGTTTATCATCTTGTTTTATACTGTTTTAGATGGATCCTCTGTTTAAACATTTAAACTCTTACAATAACACCGTTAAAATACCAATGTGATCATTTGTTGTGTGTCTTTTATGTTGAATAACAAATTGTACAATTATATATATATGCTCCATAGTTGTACATGTATACAAGGATATATTGTACTTTTCATAATAAAACATAATTGAAACAAGAAAAGGCTTGTTAATTGTGAAAACAGTTTGGTTATCGATTCTTCATTGCCTCTGCCAGTCGCAGGTTGATGTTTGCCATGAATCTTGACTTGGAGGTAGAACAGCGAGATTTCCTCTTCATATGACAGCAACAAAGTCAAAATATCTCGTAAACATATGTGGAAAGTAATTGTATTTGTTGGACTTAATTTAAGGGAAGGATTAGCAGTGTGGTTAGGGTTGAGGTTAGAATTAAAATCAGATTGTATTACTTTGTGCCTGTGAAAGTTAGTGACCACTTTACAGAACTGCCTCCAGGGCAAGATTCATGACAATAAATGCCAACCTGCCTCCCAGTCATCCCCTCCTTATCTTTACAAGGCTGCAGAACATACACGCTAGTTATGTGGGGGTTCTCTCATAACCCTCAGTCCCCAGGTGGGTAGATGGCAGGTTGAATAAAGAGAAGCTAGTGATGTGGGGGTTCTGTCATAACCCTCAGTCCCCAGGTGGGGACCATGAATGTATAAAACATTAAGGACACCTTTCTTTCCATGACAAACTGTGAATCCAGGTGAAAGCTATGATTCCTTATTTTTCACTAGTAGATGAAAGGGAGGAGAAAGGTTCTCTGGGATATTTGGGCCGCTAACGTCCCACTTGGCCAAAAGCCAGTAAAAATACAGAGCGCCAAATTCAAATAAAATTATTATAACATCAATCTTTCATGAATTCACACATGAAAGACACCAAATGAAAGCTACACATGTTGTGTATCCAGCCAACATGTCTGATTTCAAAAAGGATTTACGGCAAAAGCACACCAAACGATTATGTTAGATCAGTACATAGCCACAGAAAAACACAGCCATTTTCCCAGCCAAAGATAGGAGTCACAAAAAGCAGAAATATAGATCAAATTAATCACTAACCTTTGATGATCTTCATCAGATGACATTCATAGGACTTCATGTTACACAATACATGTATGTTTTGTTCGATAATGTGCATATTTATATCCACAAATATCCACGGTTTACATTGGCGCCATGTTCAGAAATGCCTCCAAAATATCCGGAGAAATTGCAGAGAGCCACGTCAAATAACAGAAATACTGATCATAAACTTTGATGAATGATACATGTTTTACATAGAATTAAAGATACACTTGGAGTCAACAGAAATACAAAATTACATCATAAATATTCCCTTACCTTTGATGATCTTCATCAGAATGCACTCCCAGGAATCCTAGTTCCACAATAAATTGTTGTTTTGTTTGATAATGTCCATTCATTGAAAAAAGTATCTACTCGCGCAGGTCCAGGCGAACGTCGGACGAAAACTTTAAAAAGTTATATTACAGGTCCAATAAACTTGTCAAACTAAGTAGAGAATCAATCTCCAAGATGTTGTTATCATAAATATTCAATAAGGTTCCAACCGGAGAATTCCTTTGTGTCTACAGAAGTAATGGAACGCAAGGCGATATCATGTGGAATGTGCATGACCAGGAACTGGCTCTCTGCCAGACCACTGACTCAAACACCTCCCATCCAGCCCCACATCACAGTAGAGGCTTCATTCAACGTTCTACAGACTGTTGACATCTAGTGGAAGGCGTAGGCATTGCAAACAGATCCATATCTTACTGGGATTTGAATAGGCAATGAGTTGAAAATCGACCAGCCTCAGAATTCTCACTTCCTGTTTGGATTTTTTTCTCAGGTTTTTCCTGCAATATGAGTTCTGTTATACTCACATACATCATTCAAACAGTTTTAGAAACTTCAGAGTGTTTTATATCCAATCGTAATAATAATATGCATCTATTAGCATCTGGGACAGAGTAGCAGGCAGTTCACTCTGGGCACGCTATTCATCCAAAGTGAAAATGCTGCCCCCTATCCTAGAGAAGATTTAAAGACGGATGTTTAAGCCTGTAGACAATTGAGACATGGATTGTGTATGTGTGTCATTCAGAGGGTGAATGAGCAAGACAAAAGTTTTAAGTGCCTTTGAACAGCCAACTTGACAACTGTGGGAAGCATTGGAGTCAACATGGGTCATCATCCCTGTGGAACTCAATGTTAGGAAGGTGTCCTTAATTTCTAGTCCACTCATTGTATAACATGTAGACTACACTGCTCAGTTAGAGTAATTTCTAGTCCACTCTGTGTATAACCTATAGGCTACACTGCTCAGTTAGAGTAATATCTAGTCCACTCAGTGTATAACATGTAGGCTACACTGCTCAGTTAGAGTAATATCTAGTCCACTCAGTGTATAACCTATAGACTACTTCCGGCGCCGACAGAGATGGCCGTCTCGCTTCGCGTTCCTAGGAAACTAGGCAGCTTTTTGTTTTTTTTAACGAGTTATTTCTTACATTAATACCCCAGGCCATCTTAGGTTTCATTACATACAGTCGAGAAGAACTACTGAATATAAGATCAGCGTCAACTCACCATCAGTACAACCAAGAATATGATTTTCGCGACGCGGATCCTGTGTTCTGCCTTTCAACCAGGACAACGGAATGGATCCCATGTGGCGACCCAAAAAAATGACTCCGTAAAAGAGGGAAACGAGGCGGTCTTCTGGTCAGACTCCGGAGACGGGCACATCGTGCACCACTCCCTAGCATTTTTCTCGCCAATGTCCAGTCTCTTGACAACAAGGTTGATGAAATCCAAGCAAGGGTAGCATTCCAGAGGGACATCAGAGACTGCAACGTTCTCTGCTTCACGGAAACATGGCTCACTGGAGAGACGCTATCGGAGGCGGTGCAGCCAGCGGGTTTCTCCACGCATCGCGCCGACAGAAACAAACATCTTTCTGGTAAGAAGAGGGGCGGGGGCGTATGCCTTATGACTAACGTGACATGGTGTGATGAAAGAAACATACAGGAACTCAAATCCTTCTGTTCACCTGATTTAGAATTCCTCACAATCAAATGTCAACCGCATTATCTACCAAGAGAATTCTCTTCGATTATAATCACAGCCGTATATATCCCCCCAAGCAGACACATCGATGGCTCTGAACAAACTTTATTTAACTCTCTGCAAACTGGAATCCATTTATCCTGAGGCTGCATTCATTGTAGCTGGGGATTTTAACAAGGCTAATCTGAAAAACAAGACTCCCTCAATTGTATCAGCATATCGATTGCGCAATCAGGGCCGGAAAAACCTTGGATCATTGTTACTCTAACTTCCGCGACGCATATAAGGCCCTGTCCCGCCCTCCTTTCGGAAAAGCTGACCACGACTCCATTTTGTTGATCCCTGCCTACAGACAGAAACTAAAACAAGAATCTCCCACGCTGAGGTCTGTCCAACGCTGGTCCGACCAAGCTGATTCCACACTCCAAGACTGCTTCCATCACGTGGACTGGGATATGTTTCGTATTGCGTCAGATAACAACATTGACGAATACGCTGATTCGGTGTGCGAGTTCATTAGAACGTGCGTTGATGATGTCGTTCCCATAGCAACGATTAAAACATTCCCTAACCAGAAACCGTGGATTGATGGCAGCATTCGCGTGAAACTGAAAGCGCGAACTACTGCTTTTAATCAGGGCAAGGTGACTGGTAACATGACCGAATACAAACAGTGCAGCTATTCCCTCCGCAAGGCTATCAAACAAGCTAAGCGTCAGTACAGAGACAAAGTAGAATCTCAATTCAACGGCTCAGACACAAGAGGCATGTGGCAGGGTCTACAGTCAATCACGGACTACAAGAAGAAATCCAGCCAAGTCACGGACCAGGATGTCTTGCTCCCAGGCAGACTAAATAACTTTTTTGCCCGCTTTGAGGACAATACAGTGCCACTGACACGGCCTGCAACGAAAACATGCAGACTCTCCTTCACTGCGGGCCGAGGTGAGTAAGACATTTAAACGTGTTAACCCTCGCAAGGCTGCAGGCCTAGACGGCATCCCCAACCGCGCCCTCAGAGCATGCGCAGACCAGCTGGCCGGTGTGTTTACGGACATATTCAATCAATCCCTATACCAGTCTGCTGTTCCCACATGCTTCAAGAGGGCCACCATTGTTCCTGTTCCCAAGAAAGCTAAGGTAACTGAGCTAAACGACTACCACCCCGTAGCAAACTTCCGTCATCATGAAGTGCTTTGAGAGACTAGTCAAGGACCATATCACCTCCACCCTACCTGACACCCTAGACCCACTCCAATTTGCATACCGCCCAAATAGGTCCACAGACGATGCAATCTCAACCACACTGCACACTGCCCTAACCCATCTGGACAAGAGGAATACCTATGTGAGAATGCTGTACATCGACTACAGCTCGGCATTTAACACCATAGTATCCTCCAAGCTCGTCATCAAGCTCGAGACCCTGGGTCTCGACCCCGCCCTGTGCAACTGGGTACTGGACTTCCTGACGGGCCGCCCCCAGGTGGTGAGGGTAGGCAACAACATCTCCACCCCGCTGATCCTCAACACTGGGGCCCCACAAGGGTGCGTTCGTTCTGAGCCCTCTCCTGTACTCCTTGTTCACCCACGACTGCGTGGCCACGCACGCCTCCAACTCAATCATCAAGTTTGCGGACGACACAACAGTGGTAGGCTTGATTACCAACAACGACGAGACGGCCTACAGGGAGGAGGTGAGGGCCCTCGGAGTGTGGTGTCAGGAAAATAACCTCACACTCAACGTCAACAAAACTAAGGAGATGATTGTGGACTTCAGGAAACAGCAGAGGGAACAACCCCCTATCCACATCGATGGAACAGTAGTGGAGAGGGTAGCAAGTTTTAAGTTCCTCGGCATACACATCACAGACAAACTGAATTGGTCCACTCACACAGACAGCATCGTGAAGAAGGCGCAGCAGCGCCTCTTCAACCTCAGGAGGCTGAAGAAATTCGGCTTGTCACCAAAAGCACTCACAAACTTCTACAGATGCACAATCGAGAGCATCCTGGCGGGCTGTATCACCGCCTGGTATGGCAACTGCTCCGCCCACAACCGTAAGGCTCTCCAGAGGGTAGTGAGGTCTGCACAACGCATCACCGGGGGCAAACTACCTGCCCTCCAGGACACCTACACCACCCGATGTTACAGGAAGGCCATAAAGATCATCAAGGACATCAACCACCCGAGCCACTGCCTGTTCACCCCGCTATCATCCAGAAGGCGAGGTCAGTACAGGTGCATCAAAGCTGGGACCGAGAGACTGAAAAACAGCTTCTATCTCAAGGCCATCAGACTGTTAAACAGCCACCACTAACATTGAGTGGCTGCTGCCAACACACTGACACTGACACTGACTCAACTCCAGCCACTTTAATAATGGGAATTGATGGGAAATGATGTAAATATATCACTAGCCACTTTAAACAATGCTACCTTATATAATGTTACTTACCCTACATTATTCATCTCATATTAATCTCATATGCATACGTATATACTGTACTCTATATCATCGACTGCATCCTTATGTAATACCTGTATCACTAGCCACTTTAACTATGCCACTTTGTTACATACTCATCTCATATGTATATACTGTACTCGATACCATCTACTGTTTCTTGCCTATGCTGCTCTGTACCATCACTCATTCATATATCCTTATGTACATATTCTTTATCCCCTTACACTGTGTATAAGACAGTAGTTTTGGAATTGTTAGTTAGATTACTTGTTGGTTATTACTGCATTGTCGGAACTAGAAGCACAAGCATTTCGCTACACTCGCATTAACATCTGCTAACCATGTGTATGTGACAAATAAAATTTGATTTGATTTGATTTTGATTTGACACTGAACCACCTCTTCAAAACCAAACTAACATGATGTAATGATCACTGCATTACCTCCCAATACATAATGGATGATTAACACTGAACCACCTCTTCTAAACCAAAATAACATGATGTAATGATCACTGCATTACCTCCCAATACATAATGGATGATTAACACTGAACCACCTCTTCAAAACCAAAATAACATGATGTAATGATCACTGCATTACCTCCCAATACATAATGGATGATTAACACTGAACCACCTCTTCTAAACCAAAATAACATGATGTAATGATCACTGCATTACCTCCCAATACATAATGGATGATTAACACTGAACCACCTCTTCTAAACCAAAATAACATGATGTAATGATCACTGCATTACCTCCCAATACATAATGGATGATTAACACTGAACCACCTCTTCAAAACCAAAATAACATGATGTAATGATCACTGCATTACCTCCCAATACATAATGGATGATTAACACTGAACCACCTCTTCTAAACCAAAATAACATGATGTAATGATCACTGCATTACCTCCCAATACATAATGGATGATTAACACTGAACCACCTCTTCAAAACCAAAATAACATGATGTAATGATCACTGCATTACCTCCCAATACATAATGGATGATTAACACTGAACCACCTCTTCAAAACCAAAATAACATGATGTAATGATCACTGCATTACCTCCCAATACATAATGGATGATTAACACTGAACCACCTCTTCTAAACCAAAATAACATGATGTAATGATCACTGCATTACCTCCCAATACATAATAGATGATTAACACTGAACCACCTCTTCTAAACCAAAATAACATGATGTAATGATCACTGCATTACCTCCCAATACATAATGGATGATTAACACTGAACCACCTCTTCAAAACCAAAATAACATGATGTAATGATCACTGCATTACCTCCCAATACATAATGGATGATTAACACTGAACCACCTCTTCTAAACCAAAATAACATTATGTAATGATCACTGCTGATTATTATCTCTGAACCACTTCTCCTAAATAAATGAACTCGTATTAAAGTAATGGTCTCTCCGCATTACAACTCAAAATAAAATAGAAGAGATGAGTAATGATCGCTGCATTACTCCCAATATAATGGAAGATCAATGCTGAACCACCTCTTCAGAACAGAAATAACTAGTATTGGTAATAGTCAACTGTGTTACACACCCAAAATTAAATAGCTGATCATTACTGAATCACCTCTCCAAGTTTAAACTAGTATTGGTAATAGTCAACTGTATTACACACCCAAAATTAAATAGCTGATCATTACTGAATCACCTCTCCAAGTTTAAACTAGTATTGGTAATAGTCAACTGTATTACACACCCAAAATTAAATAGCTGATCATTACTGAATCACCTCTCCAAATAAAAACTTGAATTTCAATAATGGTCGCCTGCATTATTACCCAAAATTAAAATTAAAATCATCTATCATTCATTTCATTCATCCTATATTGACAATATGCATTTCACCAATAGTCACGTTACGTACTATCTCCAAACTAAGATCATATCATATTCAACGTGTCTGTCTATCATTTAGAGTGAGTGACGGTGCCACTTCCTTATTAGAGGGAAACCACACCAGTAAATGCCATTTAATTACAGACTTAGATTAAACTGTTTACCTTGTTTATCTTGTTTAATTTGGATCTCTGGCACCACGGTGTGGAATCTCCTCCAACCGGGGGGAGACTCTTCACTCCCGGCAAGCTCGCCAAATGTTAGGGTTCGTTTCTTACGTCCTTCTTTGTCAATCATTGGTTCATTGGTGAAATTAGCATTATGACAATATCTTTAATTAAATCATTCAAAAACCTTTATTAATGCAATTGCAGACAGAAGTTGACAAACAGGAACAGGAACAGGAACAGGAACACAGCACGCATGTTTCTGAGTAAGTTCTGCATCAAACAAAAGGTCTCCAGTTGTTTTGTTAAACCCTCAGTGTTGCCTGGTGATGTCACTACCTACGTCAGTACCTTTTTACCTCTGAGACCAACACCCTGCCTCCCAAGCTATATAAACAATGGCTTTTAGTGTTATCTAAAACCTAGCAGTAAAAGTCCACTCCCAAAGTTGCTTTATTGTGGAATGTTTGACTCGTCTTATCTCCTCCACTCCCCTGCAGAGCTCCTTCTTCACAGTCACACATTACTCAGAGGGGCCTCTTTATAATGAGGCAGAGAGAGATAATTAGAAAACAACTGTGGAACAATATTAAATCCTCATAATGTATATACTGTATAGTTAATCTGTAGTCTAGGACTCTATTAATGTAAGGATGGAGGAGTCTTATAACCCCTCCCCTTCTATTAATACAACATAAGACTAATCAATTATTCTAATACATCAAACATTTTGGTACAACACTTTTCCTGACCCTAGGTGAACCTGACAGTAGGGAAGATGATTTAGGTGACCAAGACACAGGCCTAGAGCTTGATTTAATTGTCTGTCGGTTATTGTCATGCAAAAGACCTGACCTGAAGGTAAATGACTGTTAATTAACATAAACAGGTTTAGCAACTCCAGGCCTCCACTGTCTACAAGCCTCATACAAACCACTGATGAGCACCTTTGGAACATCTACATTAAAAAACTGGCAGCATACTGGCAGCAATATCCTTGCCTGTAAAGCCATTTTTGTGCAAAGCAATGATGATGGCACATGTTGCCTTGCAGGTAACCATGGTTGACAGAGGAAGAACAATGATTCCAAGCACCACCCTCCTTTTGAAGCTTCCAGTCTGTTCTTCGAACTCAATCAGCATGACAGAGTGATCTCCAGCCTTGTCCTCGTCAACACTCACACCTGTGTTAACGAGAGAATCACTGACATGATGTCATCTGGTCTTTTTGTGGCAGGGCTGAAATGCAGTGGAAATGTTTTTTGGGGGATTCAGTTAATTTGCATGGCAAAGAGGGACTTTGCAATTCATCTGATCACTCTTCATCACATTCTGGAGTATATGCAAATTGCCATCATACAAACTGAGGCAGCAGACTGTGAAAAGTAATATTTGTGTCATTCTCAAAACTTTTGGCCACGACTGTTTTTACTGTATTAATAATAAGTAATGTAATGTCTCGTCCTCTCCTCTAGGGGGCATAGTGAGGATGACTCTCACGACTGTATACACTGTATTAATAGTAAGTAATGTAATGTCTCGTCCTCTCCTCTAGGGGGCATAGTGAGGATGACTCTCACGACTGTACTATCAAAAAATTGTGACTTAATTCTCAAAATTACATTTCACGTTTTGACTGCCGTCATTACTCATGACTGTCGGTGTGGATACAGTCACCACAACACCACAACAACACCACTACAACACCACAACACGGCTGTCTGTGTGGCAGGAATACAGTCACCACAACACCACAACAGCCCAACACAGGCCCAAAACTAGTTAAGCTACCCCAGTATCCCCCTGACCTTTTGGATTGGAAAACTAAAGAGACACACCAGACAAGACTCAGAGACAGCAACAGAAGAAAAGGATAAGTGAGAGAGAGAGAGCAAGAGAGAGAGAGAGAGAGAGAGGTACTCAGGGATTATTTAATCATTTTGGCTCATTAGACAGGTCAGAGTCTATGTTTGAAGATGTGGAGTGGTTTTTGGCAAATACAGATGTATGTGTTCACAAGTAGCCCCCAATGTCTTCAAATCCTAGGGGAGAGGAGATGCTACCCCTGGGGTGAGAGGAGTTGCTACCCCTGGGGAGAGAGGAGCTGCTACCCCTGGGGTGAGAGAGGAGCTGCTACCCCTGGGGAGAGAGGAGCTGCTACCCCTGGAGAGAGAGGAGCTGCTACCCCTGGAGAGAGAGGAGCTGCTACCCCTGGGGAGAGAGGAGTTGCTACCCCTGGGGTGAGAGGAGTTGCTACCCCTGGGGTGAGAGGAGTTGCTACCCCTGGGGTGAGAGAGGAGCTGCTACCCCTGGGGTGAGAGAGGAGCTGCTACCCCTGGAGAGAGAGGAGCTGCAACCAGGAGAGACTGCTACCCTGCTTGAGACGATTAACGATTGGTGATTGTTGGGGCACATTTGACAGGAGCTTCAGTGATGAAGACTGGATTGGCAGGAGCTTCAGTGATGAAGACTGCTGTACTTCAGTGATGAAGACTGGATTGACAGGAGCTTCAGTGATGAAGACTGGATTGACAGGAGCTTCAGTGATGAAGACTGGATTGACAGGAGCTTCAGTGATGAAGACTGGATTGACAGGAGCTTCAGTGATGAAGACTGGATTGACAGGAGCTTCAGTGATGAAGACTGGATTGGCAGGAGCTTCAGTGATGAAGACTGGATTGGCAGGAGCTTCAGTGATGAAGACTGGATTGGCAGGAGCTTCAGTGATGAAGACTGGATTGACAGGAGCTTCAGTGATGAAGACTGGATTGACAGGAGCTTCAGTGATGAAGACTGGATTGACAGGAGCTTCAGTGATGAAGACTGGATTGGCAGGAGCTTCAGTGATGAAGACTGGATTGGCAGGAGCTTCAGTGATGAAGACTGCTGTACTTCAGTGATGAAGACTGGATTGACAGGAGCTTCAGTGATGAAGACTGGATTGACAGGAGCTTCAGGGATGAAGACTGCTGAACTTCCGTGATGAAGACTGCTGTACTTGCTGATGTTTCACAATATGCCATGGCAATCTCAGTCACCAGGTATCAACACAATTGAACACAACCATCAACAAAACACCAAATGATGGAATTTCTTGTGTAAGAATGGTGTCACATCCCTCCAATAGATTTCCAGACAGTTGGAGAATGTATTCCAAGGCACATTGTAAGAGCTGTTAAGAGAGAGGGAGGGAGAGAGAACAGGCAGAACCTGATATGTAAATGAGCAGAGCAAACAAAAGTAACTTTCCACGACCGAATGATCATTCAGACTCTGTTTCTATTGAGAGATAAAAGGTAAGACGACAATTGTTATGTGTTTTCATATAGTTGATGATATTGTTATGTGTATTCATATAGTTGATGATATTGTTATATTCATATAGTTGATGATATTGTTATATTCATATAGTTGATGATATTGTTATGTGTATTCATATAGTTGATGATATTGTTATGTGTATTCATATAGTTGATGATATTGTTATGTGTATTCATATAGTTGATGATATTGTTATGTGTATTCATATAGTTGATGATATTGTTATATTCATATAGTTGATGATATTGTTATGTGTATTCATATAGTTGATGATATTGTTATGTGTATTCATATAGTTGATGATATTGTGATGTGTATTCATATAGTTGATTATATTTCTGGTGGACAGTGTTATAATAGTCCTACTCTCCTTAAAATGTTTTCAATATAAATTAGATGCTTGGGGTGAATTTGTTCTGTGCCCATCTGTGTGCCCCAGGGTGATCACTCCTACACTATCTAGAATCTAAAAGGGTTCTTTGGCTGTCCCCAAGGGAGAACCCTTTGTAGAACCCTTTTTGGTACCTTTTGGGTTCCATGAAGAACCCTTTCCACAGAGTGTTCTACATGGAAGCCAGAAGGGTTCTACCTGGAACCCTAAAGCGTTCTCCTATGGGGACAGCCAGAGGACCTGTTTGGAACCCTTTAGTCTAAGAGTGTACTGTATCATAGGTCTATAGACCAGGGTGATATCCTACTGTATCATAGGTCTATAGACCAGGGTGATCTCCTACTGTATCATAGGTCTATAGACCAGGGTGATCTCCTACTGTATCATAGGTCTATAGACCAGGGTGATCTCCTACTGTATCATAGGTCTATAGACCAGGGTGATCTCCTACTGTATCATAGGTCTATAGACCAGGGTGATCTCCTACTGTATCATAGGTCTATAGACCAGGGTGATCTCCTACTGTATCATAGGTCTATAGACCAGGGTGATCTCCTACTGTATCATAGGCCTATGGGCTTGTCTTCTTAAAACAGGCTTAAAACACAACAAGCAACAAACAAACATTTTATAATTCTAATCTACAGTTAACTCTTTTCACTCAGGAAGGTTTGTTGTGTGAAAGAGAGACAAATATACATGGTGGAAAACCTAACAACAAATTCCACTTCCTCAAAACAGTTTAAGTGTATTCATTAGTGCCAACCGTAGAAAAACGTTTGGCAACAGAAACTGTTTATGTCACGTTGTACAGCGTTTGGAGTAAACTGTTTATGCAACATTTTAAAACTGTTGGCTGTGGAGTAAACTAATGAATACATCCCAGGTTGTTGCCTACGACTCGGCTGTTGATGCCTGATGCTGAAACCTGAACGTAGCCTGAGGGGTAAACTAATGAATACAACCCAGGTTGTAGCCTACGACTTGGCATGTTTATACCTGCCTGATGCTGAAACCTGAACGTAGCCTGAGGGGTAAACTAATGAATACAACCCAGGTTGTAGCCTACGATTCGGCATGTTGATACCTGCCTGATGCTGAACCCTGGGGGTATACTATAACAAAACAATAACCAAGCAACAAAACGTGACTACGTGGTGCAACACACACAGACACAAAACAACAATGGAGAACTTAAGTATGATCCCCAATTAGAGACAACGATAATCACGGAACCATACCAAAAACACCAACATAGAAATAGGAAAACTAGAACACCCCCTAGTCATGCCTTGATCTACAACACCATAGAGAACCAAGGGCGTGACAGCAACATTTTAAAACTGTTGGCTGTGGAGTAAACTAATGAATACATCCCAGGTTGTAGCCTACGACTCGGCATGTTGATACCTGCCTGATGCTGAAACCTGAACGTAGCCTGAGGGGTAAACTATGATACTAGCCAGATATACTGGTTTTCTTAAGTTAGCCAGCTTCAGTTAGCTTAACAAACAGTGACTTATTATTATTATTATTGTTGCTGTACTGTCTATAACTACCTTAATAAACAGTGACTTATTATTATTATTATTATATTTATTATTGTTGCTGTACTGTCTAGAACTACCTTAACAAACAGTGACTTATTATTATTATTATTGTTGCTGTACTGTCTATAACTACCTTAACAAACAGTGACTTTTTATTATTACAGACAGTTACCATGGAGATGAAATGTCACAACTACATATTCATGTGATGCATTAAATAATCTGATTGTTTCAGTGTCTGTTAGTAAATGTTTTATAAGAGATAATTAATAAATGATAACAATTGACATTAAATAATTACTGTGTTAACCACAAACAACATTTTGGATCTCTGTTTAGGGGTCAGTGCTCTAAAATGAGTCTCTCTGGGGGAGAGAGGAGGGGGCCCTGCCTCTAAAATGAGTCTCTCTGGGGAACATGACACCAAAGCTAAGAGGTGAGATGTCAATTTTTGATATCATTATTATGAGTTTATTTCCAAAATGTTCACATTTGTGTTTTAATCAGAAATGGTTGCTTATGGGTACCTTCAATATTACTGTTCTCAGAGTTTTTACTTATAGATTTTAGATGGGTATTTATATATACTCACAAGCTATCTTAATTATGATGAAAGCACTTTCTGTAAATCACTCTGGATAAGAGCATCTGCTAAATCAGGGGTTCTCAATCCGGGATCTGTGGAGGTACTGCAGGGGTTCTCAACCCAGGGTCTGTGGAGGTACTGCAGGGGTTCTCAATCCGGGGTCTGGGGAGGTACTGCAGGGGTTCTCAATCCGGGGTCTGTGGAGGTACTGCAGGGGTTCCATGGCACCCTGACTGTACTCATTGCAATGTTAGACATTTGATAGAATTTTCACGACCGACCACTTGCCTACTCTTAATTATTGCCTAATATAATGCTATGCATATATTTTTTTACCAATTCTGATCATTTTTACAAGCAGAATTTTGACAATATTACCATTATATCAACACACTCTTCACACCCGTTTAACAACTCTAAATATCTTTGATGTAGATAATTAAATAATAACATGATGTAGATAATTAAATAACAACATGATGTAGATAATTAAATAATAACATGATGTAGATAATTAAATAATAACATGATGTAGATAATTAAATAACAACATGATGTAGATAATTAAATAATAACATGATGTAGATAATTAAATAACAACATGATGTAGATAATTAAATAATAACATGATGTAGATAATTAAATAATAACATGATGTAGATAATTAAATAATAACATGATGTAGATAATTAAATAACAACATGATGTAGATAATTAAATAATAACATGATGTAGATAATTAAATAATAACATGATGTAGATAATTAAATAATAACATGATGTAGATAATTAAATAATAACATGATGTAGATAATTAAATAACAACATGATGTAGATAATTAAATAATAACATGATGTAGATAATTAAATAATAATATGATGTAGATAATTAAATAACAACATGATGTAGATAATTAAATAATCAGAAGAACAACGTGTTTATTATTATACACTCTTAGAACAGAAGGTTCCTTCTAGAACCAAAAAGGCTTCTATCACTTCCTTAATATATGAAACCACTAAAACATTATATATATATTTGGGTTCAGTGAAGAAGAACCTCTAGAGTTCTGATCAACGGAAGGTTAATGTTTAGAGGATGTGAATGAAGCAGCCTTCCAGTCATCAGATCACTTCTGGTGTTTTTTGTCTGGCCCGGGATTTGAACCAGCCACCTTTTGGCCACAGCACCAACTCCTTAGCTGCTGGGTGAAAATCTGAGTTCATCTGCCAAAATGAAGACAAAATGCTATGCAGACATAAATGGTATGACTTATTATAATTATTATACATAAATCATTGCCAAAAGCACAAGACATACTGTTGCATGTAGGTCTATATTATTAATGGATTGATCATATAGAAATGTAAAACATTAATTTAACTACTACAAAGCAATTACATATGGAACAGGAAACACTGACTCTCTGCATTATTCTATAGTATTATCAAGACAGCTGCTGTTAACTCTTAACTACTTAGGACAGCTGCTGTTAACTCTTAACTACTTAGGACAGCTCACAGACTTCATGCATAGTTACCCACCCACCTAAGTGTAAAATGTCTTTATTCTCAGCCCTTCTCAACCGATTTTCTACTCTGAGACACTTTGGCCATATGGTCCCAGATCTCAAAATATTGTTATAAAAAAACGTAGAATGTTATTTTACATAATAATAAAACATGAATATTACTAATGTAACCCACTGTAAAGACTGGGTTTAGTTGATTGTGTTGCACTGCGCGCGTCCGCGTTCTGGAACTGTCCGCGTCCCCGTACAGAACCGTCCGTCCCCGTACAGAACCGTCCGCGTCCCCGTACAGAACTGTCCGCGTCCCCGTACAGAACTGTCCGCGTCCCCGTACAGAACTGTTCGCGTCCACGTACAGAACTGTCCGCGTCCCCGTACAGAACTGTCCGCGTCCCCGTACAGAACTGTCCGCGTCCCCGTTCGGTGTGGCGCCAAGGATATTGTCCGGTTACACGCAGAGTGGACTGAGGTGATCTTGGGGAATAACGACGGAGTTTGTTACAGTGTTGAGACACCGAAGTTTATTGTTCAATTTGCTTTTTCTTTACGGTCAGGGACAGTATGAGTGTAGCCAGATCCTTTTCTCTCTTTATCCTCGTTTCATTTTGTGGTTCACCGGATTCATCATCATCGAGACGAAAGACAGACAAACGACCTGCTAGTTGGTACAGCTTGGTAAGCTAGCTAGCTACTCTACCAGCAGCATCCTAGTTATCCTAGCTATTCGGTACAGCTCGGTAAGCTAGCTAGCTACTCTACCAGCAGCATCCTAGTTACCATAGCTACCACTACATCATCACCGGCTGTCTGCATTTCTTGTGGACCGATGGAGCTCCCCGGTTGTTTCTTCCACCTATTAAATCCCGTGGAGGGCTTCTCCCTCTCTCGTTGACAGATGCTGGCTACCTCTGTCCGGTTCTCCTCTCTTCACTAGATGGACGGTAACTTTAGTGTTTAACCCCTTTGTGTCCAAGGACCAAACTTTTGAATATCATTTTCAGGGCGCCTCAATCAAATCAAATCAAATGTATTTATATAGCCCTTCGTACATCAGCTGATATCTCAAAGTGCTGTACAGAAACCCAGCCTAAAACCCCAAACAGCAAGCAATGCAGGTGTAGAAGCACGGTGGCTAGGAAAAACTCCCTAGAAAGGCCAAAACCTAGGAAGAAACCTAGAGAGGAACCAGGCTATGTGGGGTGGCCAGTCCTCTTCTGGCTGTGCCGCGTGGAGATTATAACAGAACATGGCCAAGATGTTCAAATGTTCATAAATGACCAGCATTGTCAAATAATAATAAGGCAGAACAATTGAAACTGGAGCAGCAGCACGGTCAGGTGTACTGGGGACATCAAGGAGTCATCATATTCAGGTAGTCCTGGGGCATGGTCCTAGGGCTCAGGTCCTCCGAGAGAGAGAAAGAAAGAGAGAATTAGAGAGAGCATATGTGGGGTGGCCAGTCCTCTTCTGGCTGTGCCGGGTGGAGATTATAACAGAACATGGCCAAGATGTTCAAATGTTCATAAATGACCAGCATGGTCCAATAATAATAAGGCAGAACAGTTGAAACTGGAGCAGCAGCACGGCCAGGTGGACTGGGGACAGCAAGGAGTCATCATGTCAGGTAGTCCTGGGGCATGGTCCTAGGGCTCAGGTCCTCCGAGAGAGAGAAAGAAAGAGAGAAGGAGAGAATTAGAGAACGCACACTTAGATTCACACAGGACACCGAATAGGACAGGAGAAGTATTCCAGATATAACAAACTGACCCTAGCCCCCGACACATAAACTACTGCAGCATAAATACTGGAGGCTGAGACAGGAGGGGTCAGGAGACACTGTGGCCCCATCCGAGGACACCCCAGACAGGGCCAAACAGGAAGGATATAACCCCACCCACTTTGCCACAGAACCCCCACACCACTAGAGGGATATCTTCAACCACCAACTTACCATCCTGAGACAAGGCTGAGTATAGCCCACAAAGATCTCCGCCATGGCACAACCCAAGGGGGGCGCCAACCCAGACAGGTATTGTGAGTAAACAACCTCGAGAGTGCGTCTTCCAGCCGTCCAATAAATTACATCATTCAACCCTCCCGGTTAGTAAATTTACCTCAACATGCCCCCGGAGAAGGCAGAGTAACGACACCAGCCTTTTAGCGGGGCTGACAGACTGACTACAACGCTCGCAAGGCTAAATTAATTTCGTTATTAAAAATGACTCACTGCTCGCGCCATTAACTAACGTCTGGAAGTCAGTTCTATTTGTGAAACTCTTCTTCTGTTTCCCCATCTGAGCTCAGAGTAGATGAGAGATGTAATGTTTGTCTCTGTTGTGTTGAAGACCAATCAAGCAGGAGAGACCAGCCTCCCTGTACCCAGCTGTGTGTCCATGAAGAGTGAGAAGTCTATGAATCATCCTATAGAGTTTAGAGAGGGAGACTTTTCTACTGAACAAAGGTAAGAAGAACTCATGGGTCCTGGTCAGTGAGTTAAACAACACTGTCTCTAGTCATTTCTCCTCTCACATTTTCACATTTATTTTTGTTGATTTCATAATCCATAGGCTAATCATTTTGTCCATTTTCATAGTCGTAAAACAATATTAAACAAACACAACATTCCCTCGGTGTGTTTGTTCGTGTAGTGCGTGTGTGTGTGTGTACGTGTACTCCTGGATGAGGAGATGTAATCTCATGTTTTGTCCACAGAAACCAACAGGAGAGATTGGAGTCAGAGAGTCTCAGTGGTCAGTCTTCCCAGAGTCATCAAACAGACCTGGCCTCCATATTCAGTGTATGTGGTCCTGTTATGTATATTTGTTTCTTGTTTACCTCAATAAAGTTGATCTGTCAAACATGTATTAATGTGTTAATGAGAAAGCATTTATTCTCTTGCTAACTGATTTACTTTATTTATTTCAGTTGCTTGAACAGAATATTATGACATTTGTGAAGAACGAGCTGAAGATGTTCAAGAGGATTCTTAGTCCAGAACTCCCAGAAGGCTTTGAGAGTCAGAAGCAGGATAAGGAAGTGGTGGACCCTGAAGATGAGCAGCAGGAGAGCAGTGCCAGAGAGGGGGCTCTGAAGATCACACTGCACATCCTGAGGAAAATGAACCAGAAGGAGCTTGCTGACACACTGGAGAAATGTAAGATCTGTCTGCCTCATGTTGAATGCTGTTTTATAACATTTAAAAGCTGTAGCTAAAGTACAGCTAAAGTAGCTGTGTAACTCAATGATATTGTAGCAGCCTTAACACTGTAATTTTTCAGAGTAAATAAGTCACGGACACTAGAGAAGCTTTAACCAAGTATAATTCTTCCCAAAGGGTCGTTACAGCTGTTATTCAGACAACAAAACATCTGACACAAGCACTGATATTTAACCCATATTTAACCCTGCGGAGGAGTCTCCTCCTCCGCAGCCGAACAGAATGTATATATGTTGCAAAACAAACCTTAGTGAGATCTGTTCTTCCTCACTTCATCTGACCCCCTCCATCACTAATCCATGTCTCTCTCCCTAATCAATGCCTGACACATGTAATCACTTCCCTGCACCAACACATTCCAAGCTTAGTTCAAACACTATATACTTTCCTCCTATAACCATTACCTGCTGGTGTAGACCCTCCACTATATACCTTCCTCCTATAACCATTACCTTCTGGTGTAGACCCTCCACTATATACCTTCCTCCTACAGAAACACATTACCTTCTGGTGTAGACCCTCCACTATATACCTTCCTCTTAAAGATACCCATTACCTTCTGGTGTAGACCCTCCACTATATACCTTCCTCCTACAGAAACACATTACCTTCTGGTGTAGACCCTCCACTATATACCTTCCTCCGACAGATACCCATTACCTTCTGGTGTAGACCCTCCACTATATACCTTCCTCCGACAGATACCCATTACCTTCTGGTGTAGACCCTCCACTATATACCTTCCTCCTACAGATACCCATTAACTTCTGGTGTAGACCCTCCACTATATACTTCCTCCTACAGATACCATTACCTTCTGGTGTAGACCCTCCACTATATACCTTCCTCCTACAGATACCCATTACCTTCTGGTGTAGACCCTCCACTATATACCTTCTTCCTATACCCATTACCTTCTGGTGTAGACCCTCCACTATATACCTTCCTCCTACAGATACCCATTACCTTCTGGTGTAGACCCTCCACTATATACCTTCCTCCTACAGATACCCATTACCTGCTGGTGTAGACCCTCCACTATTTACCTTCCTCCTAGATACCCATTACCTTCTGGTGTAGACCCTCCACTATATACCTTCCTCCTATAACCATTACCTTCTGGTGTAGACCCTCCACTATATACCTTCCTCCTACAGATAACCATTACCTTCTGGTGTAGACCCTCCACTATATACCTTCCTCCTACAGATACCCATTACCTTCTGGTGTAGACCCTCCACTATATACCTTCATCCTACAGATACCCATTAACTTCTGGTGTAGACCCTCCACTATATACCTTCCTCCTACAGATACCCATTAACTTCTGGTGTAGACCCTCCACTATATACCTTCCTCCTACAGATATCCATTGCCTTCTGGTGTAGACCCTCCACTTATACCTTCCTCCTATAACCATTACCTTCTGGTGTAGACCCTCCACTATATACCTTCCTCCTACAGACCATTACCTTCTGGTGTAGACCCTCCACTATATACCTTCCTCCTATAACCATTACCTTCTGGTGTAGACCCTCCACTATATACCTTCCTCCTACAGATACCCATTACCTGCTGGTGTAGACCCTCCACTATATACCCTCCTCCTACAGACACCCATTACCTTCTGGTGTAGACCCTCCACTATATACCTTCCTCCTACAGATACCCATTACCTGCTGGTGTAGACCCTCCACTATATACCTTCCTCCTATACCCATTACCTTCTGGTGTAGACCCTCCACTATATACCTTCTTCCTATAACCATTACCTTCTAGTGTAGACCCTCCACTATTTACCTTCCTCCTACAGATACCCATTACCTGCTGGTGTAGACCCTCCACTATATACCTTCCTCCTACAGATACCCATTACCTTCTGGTGTAGACCCTCCACTATATACCTTCCTCCTATAACCATTAACTACTGGTGTAGACCCTCCACTATATACCTTCCTCCTATAACCATTAACTTCTGGTGTAGACCCTCCACTATATATCTTCCTCCTATAACCATTACCTTCTGGTGTAGACCCTCCACTATATACCTTCCTCCTATAACCATTACCTTCTTCTGTAGACCCTCCACTATATACCTTCCTCCTACAGATACCCATTACCTGCTGGTGTAGACCCTCCACTATTTACCTTCCTCCTATACCCATTACCTTCTGGTGTAGACCCTCCACTATATACCTTCCTCCTATAACCATTACCTTCTGGTGTAGACCCTCCACTATATACCTTCCTCCTACAGATACCCATTACCTTCTGGTGTAGACCCTCCACTATATACCTTCCTCCTACAGATACCCATTACCTTCTGGTGTAGACCCTCCACTATATACCTTCCTCCTACAGATACCCATTACCTTCTGGTGTAGACCCTCCACTATATACCTTCCTCTTACAGATACCCATTACCTTCTGTTGTTGACCCTCCACTATATACCTTCCTCCTACAGATACCCATTACCTTCTGGTGTAGACCCTCCACTATATACCTTCCTCCTATAACCATTACCTTCTGGTGTAGACCCTCCACTATATACCTTCCTCCTATACCCATTCACCTTCTGGTGTAGACCCTCCACTATATACCTTCCTCCTACAGATACCCATTAACTTCTGGTGTAGACCCTCCACTATATACCTTCCTCCTACAGATACCCATTACCTTCTGGTGTAGACCCTCCACTATATACCTTCCTCCTACAGATACCCATTACCTTCTGGTGTAGACCCTCCACTATATACCTTCCTCCTATAACCATTAACCTCTGTTGTAGACCCTCCACTATATACCTTCCTCCTATAACCATTATCTTCTGGTGTAGACCCTCCACTATACCTTCCTCCTATACCCATTACCTTCTGGTGTGGACCCTATGGGAGAAAGATGTACATATATGGAGGAACATAATACTGTAACACAAGAGAAAGACAGACTTTTAGAGTGCATTTGCCATTCTGGTAAAATGCATTGTCTATTGTATAGGACAGGAGGCCATGAGAGTATGGGACCCATTAAACAGACCACACGAAGGGAAGGCGACACATAGGCGCCTAGGGCAATTGGACATACCAAGGTCAGAGGGATATACAAAGGAGGGGGTCAGCCAAATGACCAACTAATGGACTATAGACATCCCCACATATTTTTAGGACATGGAGATGCTGAAGGAATGTCAGAAGAGACACATAGTCTGCTGATCCGAGATAAAGGCACACATACAAAGGAACACATTGAGCTAAATACAGGGCCAAAGCATAGGCCTGTAGAATAGAGGAATGTATAGTATTTTTAGTATAGCTGGACACGCTAAAAACAGAGGAGACACATAGTCTGCTGATCCTAGATAACACACATACAAAATAACGCATTAGGCTAAGTGCAGGAACAAAGCAAGGGTCTTGTCACCATTATAATCTGACGGAAAGCAGATATGGGCGTTATTACCTTCAAGCAGGATGCACAGATTGGGATAGAATGGTGGCAGATGGACTGAGAGAAGTAACTTCATTTGCATGTGGGATGGACTCATATGTTGTATGTGTATAAATCAGAGCGAGTGCTCTGAAAAAAGGTGTGTGTTCCGCGGACCACTCCGGCTTGCAATACATTGTATCAAAAGTCTATTATTGAATTCACAGCTTCTTGCAAGTGTTATATTTTGAAATGATTAGCCACGACAACCCTCCACTATATACCTTCCTCCGACAGATACCCATTACCTGCTGGTGTAGACCCTCCACTATATACCTTCCTCCGACAGATACCCATTACCTTCTGGTGTAGACCCTCCACTATATACCTTCCTCCGACAGATACCCATTACCTGCTGGTGTAGACCCTCCACTATATACCTTCCTCCGACAGATACCCATTACCTGCTGGTGTAGACCCTCCACTATATACCTTCCTCCGACAGATACCCATTACCTTCTGGTGTAGACCCTCCACTATATACCTTCCTCCGACAGATACCCATTACCTTCTGGTGTAGACCCTCCACTATATACCTTCCTCCGACAGATACCCATTACCTTCTGGTGTAGACCCTCCACTATATACCTTCCTCCGACAGATACCCATTACCTTCTGGTGTAGACCCTCCACTATATACCTTCCTCCTACAGATACCCATTACCTTCTGGTGTAGACCCTCCACTATATACCTTCCTCCTACAGATACCCATTACCTTCTGGTGTAGACCCTCCACTATATACCTTCCTCCTACAGATACCCATTACCTTCTGGTGTAGACCCTCCACTATATACCTTCCTCCTATAACCATTACCTTCTGGTGTAGAACCTCCACTATATACCTTCCTCCTACAGATACCCATTATCTTCTGGTGTAGAACCTCCACTATATACCTTCCTCCTACAGATACCCATTACCTTCTGGTGTAGACCCTCCATTATATACCTTCCTCCTACAGATAACCATTAACTTCTGGTCTAGACCCTCCACTTTATACCCTCCTACAGATACCCATTACCTTCTGGTGTAGACCCTCCACTATATACCTTCCTCCTACAGATACCCATTACCTTCTGGTGTAGACCCTCCACTATATACCTTCCTCCTACAGATACCCATTACCTTCTGGTGTAGACCCTCCACTATATACCTTCCTCCTACAGATACCCATTACCTTCTGGTGTAGACCCTCCACTATATACCTTCCTCCTACAGATACCCATTACCTTCTGGTGTAGACCCTCCACTATATACCTTCCTCCTACAAATACCCATTACCTTCTGGTGTAGACCCTCCACTATATACCCATTACCTTCTGGTGTAAACCCTCCACTATATACCTTCCTCCTACAGATACCCATTACCTTCTGGTGTAGACCCTCCACTATATACCTTCCTCCTACAGATACCCATTACCTTCTGGTGTAGACCCTCCACTATATACCTTCCTCCTACAGATAACCATTACCTTCTGGTGTAGACCCTCCACTATATACCTTCCTCCTACAGATACCCATTACCTTCTGGTGTAGACCCTCCACTATATACCTTCCTCCTACAGATACCCATTACCTTCTGGTGTAGACCCTCCACTATATACCTTCCTCCTATAACCATTACCTTCTGGTGTAGACCCTCCACTATATACCTTCCTCCTACAGATACCCATTACCTTCTGGTGTAGACCCTCCACTATATACCTTCCTCCTACAGATACCCATTACCTTCTGGTGTAGACCCTCCACTATATACCTTCCTCCTACAGATACCCATTACCTTCTGGTGTAGACCCTCCACTATATACCTTCCTCCTACAGATACCCATTACCTTCTGGTGTAGACCCTCCACTATATACCTTCCTCCTACAGATACCCATTACCTTCTGGTGTAGACCCTCCACTATATACCTTCCTCCTATAGATACCCATTACCTTTTGGTGTAGACCCTCCACTATATACCCATTACCTTCTGGTGTAAACCCTCCACTATATACCTTCCTCCTACAGATACCCATTACCTTCTGGTGTAGACCCTCCACTATATACCTTCCTCCTACAGATACCCATTACCTTCTGGTGTAGACCCTCCACTATATACCCATTACCTTCTGGTGTAAACCCTCCACTATATACCTTCCTCCTACAGATACCCATTACCTTCTGGTGTAGACCCTCCACTATATACCTTCCTCCTACAGATACCCATTACCTTCTGGTGTAGACCCTCCACTATATACCTTCCTCCTATAACCATTACCTTCTGGTGTAGACCCTCCACTATATACCTTCCTCCTATAACCATTACCTTCTGGTGTAGACCCTCCACTATATACCTTCCTCCTACAGATAACCATTACCTTCTGGTCTAGACCTTCCACTATATACCCTCCTACAGATACCCATTACCTTCTGGTGTAGACCCTCCACTATATACCTTCCTCCTATACCCATTACCTTCTGGTGTAGACCCTCCACTATATACCTTCCTCCTACAGATACCCATTACCTTCTGGTGTAGACCCTCCACTATATACCTTCATCCTATAACCATTACCTTCTGGTGTAGATCTTTTAAACCTCAGCACTCCCTCAGTGACATGAATAAGTATATTTCATATTCTCAAAACAACACCTAGTGACCTCATCAAGCAGAGAGAGAGAGAGATAATTTATATAATCAGTCACACCAGTCTGACACACTGGAGAAATGTAAGATCTGTCTGGCTCATGTTGAATGCTGTTTTATAACATTTAAAAGCTGTAGCAATAGCTAAAGTAGCTGTGTAACTCAATGATATTGTAGCAGCCTTAACACAACACCTAGTGTCCTCATCAAGTAGCAGCAGGGATGTGTTGTGGTGATTAATTTAGAGAGAGAGAGAACATTAATAATACCATCAATAATACCAATAATAATATAATCAGTCACACCAGTCTGTAATGCATTATAAAAACATTTACACATTTATACAGTCAGTTAAGAGATAATAAATTATTATAATTGACAACAACAATTGATACTCCCTGTTCACCCTCGACTGCATGGCCATGCACGCCTCCAACTCAATCATCAAGTTTGCGGACGACACAACAGTGGTAGGCTTGATTACCAACAACGACGAGACGGCCTACAGGGAGGAGGTGAGGGCCCTCTGTGGTGTCAGGAAAATAACCTCACACTAACGTCAACAAAACTAAGGAGATGATTGTGGACTTCAGGAAACAGCAGAGGGAACACCCCCATCCACATCGATGCAGTAGTGGAGAGGGTAGCAAGTTTTAAGTTCCTCGGCATACACATCACAGACAAACTGAATTGGTCCACTCACACAGACAGCATCGTGAGGAAGGCGCAGCAGCACCTCTTCAACCTCAGGAGGCTGAAGAAATTCGGCTTGTCACCAAAAGCACTCACAAACTTCTACAGATGCACAATCGAGAGCATCCTGGCGGGCTGTATCACCGCCTGGTATGGCAACTGCACCGCCCTCACCTAAGGCTCTCCAGAGGGTAGACCTGCACAACGCATCACCGGGGGCAAACTACCTGCCCTCCAGGACACCTACACCACCCGATGCTACAGGAAGGCCATAAAGATCATCAAGGACATCAACCACCCGAGCCACTGCCTGTTCACCCCCACTGCCATCCAGAAGGCGAGGTCAGTACAGGTGCATCAAAGCTGGGACCGAGAGACTGAAAAACAGCTTCTATCTCAAGGCCATCAGACTGTTAAACAGCCACCACACACTAACATTGAGTGGCTACTGCCAACACACTGTCAATGACACTGACTCTACTCCAGCCACTTTAATCATGGGAATCGATGGGAAATGATGTAAATATATCACTAGCCACTTTAAACAATGCTACCTTATATAATGTTACTTACCCTAGTTGTTCATCTCATATGCATACGTTGATACTGTACTCTATATCATCGACTGCATCCTTATGGTAATACATGTATCACTAGCCACTTTAACTATGCCACTTGGTTTACAACTTATCTCATATGTATATACTGTACTCGATATCATCTACTGTATCTTGCCTATGCTGCTCTGTACCATCACTCATTCATAATCCTTATGTACATATTCTTTATCCCCTTACACTGTGTATGACATTAGTTTTTTTTTGGAAAGTTAGATTACTTGCTCGTTACACTGCATTGTAACTAGAAGCACAAGCATTTCGCTACACTCGCATTAACATCTGCTAACCATGTGTATGTGACAGTCAAATAAAATTTGATTTGATTTGATTTGGGAACTTTATAACAGTCCTACAATACTGTAGGCATTAAAACAGACATAATATTAATATCCTCTGTGTTATTTCTTCATTCAGATGATCCTGCTGTGATTTGCCAACGTGAACTCAAATCTAATCTAAAGAAGAAGTTTCAATGTGTATTTGAGGGGATCGCTAAACAAGGAAACCCAACACTTCTCAATAAGATCTACACAGAGCTCTACATCACAGAGGGTGGAACAGGAGAGGTCAATAATGAACATGAGCTGAGACAGATTGAGACAACAACCAGGAAACAAGCAAGACCAGAGACTGCAATCAAATGTAACGACATCTTCAAACCCTTAACTGGACAAGACAAACGTATCAGAACTGTGCTGACAAAGGGAGTTGCTGGCATTGGAAAAACAGTCTCTGTGCAGAAGTTCATTCTGGACTGGGCTGAAGGAAAAGCAAATCAGGATGTCCAATTTGTATTTTCATTCCCTTTTCGAGAGCTGAATTTGATGAAAGAGGACAAACACGCTTTCATTAAACTTCTCAATCACTTCTCAATGGAAACCAAACAATCAGGAATCTCCAACTATGACAACTACAAAGTTCTGTTCATCTTTGATGGTCTGGATGAGTGCCGACTGCCCCTAGACTTCCAGAAGAACAAGATCTGTTGTGATATCACAGAGTCAAACTCAGTGGATGTTCTGCTGACAAATCTCATCAAGGGAAATCTGCTTCCCTCTGCTCTCCTCTGGATAACTACCCGACCAGCAGCAGCCAATAAGATCCCTTCAGGGTGTGTTGACCAGGTGACAGAGGTACGAGGGTTCAATGACCCACAGAAGGAGGAGTATTTAAGGAAGAGATTCAGTGATGAGGACCTGGCAACCAGAATCATCTCCCACCTAAAGACATCAAGGAGCCTCCACATCATGTGCCACATTCCAGTCTTCTGTTGGATTTCTGCAACAGTCCTTGAACACATGCTGAAACATAAGAGAGAAGAGATGCCCAATACTCTGACTGAGATGTACACACACCTTGTGGTGTTTCATACCAAACAGAAGAATGAAAAGTATATTGGGAATGAAGAGACAGGTCCACACTGGAATAAAGAGAGCATTCTGTCACTGGGAAAACTGGCTTTTCAACAGCTTATGAAGGGCAATCTGATTTTCTATGAAGAAGACCTGAATGAAGCTGGCATTGATGTCAATGTAGCCTCAGTGTACTCAGGATTGTGCACACAGCTCTTTAAAGAGGAATGTGGGCTGTACCAGGACAAGGTGTACTGCTTTGTTCATCTGAGCATTCAGGAGTTTCTGGCTGCTGTATATGTGTTCCTCTCATTCATCAACAACAATGAGAATGTAATGGACAAACTGCAATCAACATCCAGTAACCATTCTGTGAGGATCAAACAAAGGCGTAAAGTTACTTTCTACAAGAGTGCTGTGGATAAAGCCTTACAAAGTGAGACAGGAAACCTGGACCTTTTCCTCCGCTTCCTTCTGGGCCTCTCACTGGAGTCCAATCAGAAGTACTTACGAGGTCTACTGACAAAGACAAGAAGCAGCTCACAGAGCCATGAAGAAACAGTCAAGTACATCAAGGAGAAGATCAGGGAGAATCCCTCTCCAGAGAGGAGCATCAATCTGTTCCACTGTCTGAATGAACTGAATGACCATTCTCTTGTGGAGGAGATCCAAAGATACCTGAGCTCAGGAAGTCTCTCAAAACCCAAACTGTCACCTGCACAGTGGTCAGCTCTGGTCTTTGTGTTGCTGACTTCAGAAAAGGAGCTGGATGTGTTTGACCTGAAGAAATACACCAGATCAGAGGAAGGTCTTCTGAGGCTGCTGCCAGTGGTCAAAGCCTCCAGAGCTGCTCTGTGAGTAAATAAAATGACATATAAGAACTAATCATCAGGAAGAAATATTCAGTTTAGAGAAAAATATGTATCATAATATGTATATAATATTATATTGAATAACATACTGAATAAATGCATTGATTTTCACATTAGTATAACAATATGACCATACAATTATAGGAGACGGAAGATGAATCTATATGTTGTTTGGGAGAATAAACCAAATGCATCTACCATTGTCCTTCTACACTACTGGTGTTAAATGAACAGTGTGTTTGTGAAGTCATGATGATCTCTTTGTCAGGCTGTCAGGCTGTGGAGTCACAGAGGAAGGCTGTGCTTCTCTGGTCTCAGCTCTGAGGTCAAACCCCTCACACCTGAGAGAGCTGGATCTGAGTAACAATGACCTGAAGGATTCAGGAGTGAAGCTGCTCTCTGCTGGACTGGGGAATCCCCACTGTAAACTGGAGACTCTGAGGTCAGTATTAACAGATACAGATACTTTATGTATGTAGTTCTCCCACTTGAAAAAGTCGTAATTACTATTACACATTCACTTATAGTGTATTAAAGTAGTCATAAGTTTAGTATTTGGTCCCATATTCCATGCTTGCAGTGATTACATCAAGCTTGTGATTCTAATAACTTGTTGAATTAATTTGTAGTTTGTCTTGGTTGTGTTTTGGATGCTTTTCCTGATAGAAACTGAATGTTGAATAATGTCCTTTCATTTTGGAGTCACTTTTTCAAACACTTTTTTACAGACAGATGATTTAATTTATAATTCACTGTATCACAATTCCAGTGGGTCAGGGGTTTACATACAGTAAGGTGACTGTGCCTTTAAACAGCTTGGAAAATTCCAGAAAATCATGTCATAGCTTTAGAAGCATCCGATAGACTAATTGACATCATTTGGATGTATTTCAATACCTACCTTCAAACTCAGTCCCTCTTTGCCTGACATCTTGGGAAAATGAAAATAAATCAGCCAAGACCTCGGACAAGTCTGGTTCATCCTTGGGAGCAATTTCCAAATGCATGAAGGTACCACGTTCATCTGTTCAAACAATAGTACGCAAGTATAAACACCATGGGACCACCATGGGACCACACAGCTGTCATACCAAACACCATCCAGGAAGGAAGACAAGTATAAACACCATGGGACCACACAGCTGTCATACCACTCAGGAAGGAGACATGTTCTGTCTCCTAGAGATTCTCTTACTTTGTGGCAAATAAATCCCAGAACAACAGCAATGGACCTGTGAAGATGCTCAAGGAAAAAGGTACAAAGTATCTATATCCACAGTAAAACGAGTCCTATATCAACATAAGCTGAAAGGTTGTTCATCAATAAGCCACTGGGAATTTTAACTAAAATGTCAGGAATTGTAAAAATTGAGTTTAAAAGTATTTGGCTAAGGTGTATTTAAACTACCGACTTCAACTGGGAAGGAGACAAGTATAAACACCATGGGACCACACAGCTGTCAAACCACTCAGGAAGGAGACAAGTATAAACACCATGGGACCACACAGCTGTCAAACCACTCAGGAAGGAGACAAGTATAAACTCAGGAAGGAGACAAGTATAAACACCATGGGACCACACAGCTGTCATACCACTCAGGAAGGAGACAAGTATAAACTCAGGAAGGAGACAAGTATAAACACCATGGGACCACACAGCTGTCATACCACTCAGGAAGGAGACAAGTATAAACACCATGGGACCACACAGCTGTCATACCACTCAGGAAGGAGACAAGGCAACCACACAGCTGTCATACCAATCAGGAAGGAGACAAGTATAAACACCATGGGACCACACAGCTGTCAAACCACTCAGGAAGGGACAAGTATAAACACCATGGGACCACAAGCTGTCAAACCACTCAGGAAGGAGAAAGTATAAACACCATGGAAATACTTTGATAATTTATAATTTATAATATTGGTACATTAATATATGAATAGATATGGCAGGTTTCAGAACACTGATATATCTGAAAATGTAGAAAAAAAGATATGGTGTGGACTGTACTGTATGTGTCTGTCTTTTGAGTTATGATATTTAAACTGGTCTGGTCAGTCTACTATAATATTTGTACTATACATGTTTCTATCTGCAGGCAATACTTTGATCATTTGTCATTTTTAATAATGATACTTACATTTACGAATAGATATGGAAGGTTTCAGGACACTGATATATCTGAATATGTTGAAAAAATATACTGCCACTATTTTCACCTCCAAAGAATAGCAGTGTGATTTTAAAATGATTTGACTCTTTGTCAGGCTGTCAGGCTGTGGAGTCACAGAGGAAGGCTGTGCTTCTCTGGTCTCAGCTCTGAGGTCAAACCCCTCACACCTGAGAGAGCTGGATCTGAGTAACAATGACCTGAAGGATTCAGGAGTGGAGCTGCTCTCTGCTGGACTGGGGAATCCCCACTGTAAACTGGAGACTCTGAGGTCAGTATTATCAGATATGAAAGCACTTTATGTATGTAGTTCTCCCATTTGAAAATCGTAATTACTCTGACATATTCACTCATATTGTATTAACGTAGTCATAAGTTTAGTATTTGGTCCCATGTTCCATGCCTGCAGTGATTACATCAATCTTGTGATTCTACTAACTTGTTAAATGCATTTATAGTTTGTCTTGGTTGTGTTTTAGATGTTTTCCTAATAGAAACTGAATGGTGAATAATGTCCTGTCATTTTGGAGTCACTTCAGTCAGTCAACACTTCTACATTCATTTCGATGTTAATATGATTCAGTAATAATGAATGAATCTTGAAGATGATTTTGAGAGGCTTCTGTTATTGGTAATTCATTAGTATGTTTTGTTGTAGCCTCTGTTATTGATGAGAGGTAGTATGATTATGAATAATTAGCATGAATGAAGCCTCTGTTATTGAATGGTGATGAAGCCTCTGAGAAAGTTACATGTTTTGTTGGCACAAAGATCAGACCCTGTTATTGGTAATGGTGAGAGGTTAGCATGTTTTGTTGTAGCCTCTGTTATTGGTAATGGTGAGAGGTTAGTATGTTTTGTTGTAGCCTCTGTTATTGGTAATGGTGAGAGGTTAGTATGTTTTGTTGTAGCCTCTGTTATTGGTAATGGTGAGAGGTTAGCATGTTTTGTTGTAGTCTCTGTTATTGGTGAGAGGTGGTAATGGTGAGAGGTTAGTATGTTTTGTTGTATCCTCTGTTATTGGTAATGGTGAGAGGTTAGCATGTTTTGTTGAAGCCTCTGTTATTGGTAATGGTGAGAGGTTAGCATTTTTCATTTATGATTTGTATTAGTTCTGGCATCATCAGGATTCATTTAGTAGTGTTTAGAAACATGTTATCTCGTCACTTAGACACCATTCAGTTACTTTCGGGCAAAACATAACCCATAACACAACCAAAACAGACTGCAAATGCAACCAAGGAGTTTGGGAACAAGTACAAAATGTTTGACAACTTTAATACAATTGGTCGGACTACTTTGACTTCTTCAATTGGGGGACTGGATACACAAAGTGCTTTCATTTACAATATTAGCTTCACTGTCAAAATAGATGTTGTTTGGACTGTGTGTTAAATTAATGTTTTAAGTCCCCCTATATTTCTGTTACTACGGTGATATCACTCCAGTGGGCCTGGGAGTCACAGTGTTGTGGGCCTGTCCTGAGTGTCATGGTAACCATGGTAACCATGTATTGGGTTGTTCAACAGGAACATAGTCGTTGTGTCATTTTAAGTTAACATTGGTAGCAGAGGATGGCTAATAACTACAATGTGCCACTTCGCTTCCACGAGAAGAGCTTGTATGAAAGTTGGAAAAATGAACTTGGAATCTGGACACTGGTTACTAATCTGGACACTGGTTACTAATCTGGACACTGGTTACTAATCTGGACACTGGTTACTAGTCTGGACACTGGTTACTAGTCTGGACACTGGTTACTAGTCTGGACACTGGTTACTAGTCTGGACACTGGTTACTAGTCTGGACACTGGTTACTAGTCTGGACACTGGTTACTAGTCTGGACACTGGTTACTAGTCTGGACACGGCATATTCACACTTTGACAGTGTTACTAAGAGGCATATTCACACTTTGACAGTGTTACTAAGAGGCATATTCACACTGACAGTGTTACTAAGAGCATATTCACACTGACAGTGTTACTACAAGGCATATTCACACTTTGACAGTTACTACGAGACATATTCACACTAACAGTACTAAGAGGCATATTCACACTAACAGTGTTACTAGAGGCAATTCGGTTGCAGTGAAGGACAACATAATTGATTTCAAACAGAGTTACAATAGGATGTGCAATGTAGTGTTAGCTTTCTACATGGTTCTCCTGGATGCAGTGTTAGCTTTCTAGTTGCTAGATACTGTCTGTCTGGATGGTAGAGACATGGTTCTCCTGGATGCAGTGTTAGCTTTCTAGTTGTTAGATACTGTCTGTCTGGATGGTAAGGGAGCAACAGTTGGCTTTGACTGTCAATAAAGTTGGCACTAAAAATAATTTTGGGTGAAAAGACATCTGTCACGCCAATGCAAGTGAGTGACGCAGCATATTCCACTGAACAGCAGAGAAAAGGCACCAACACGCCAACACGTCACATTCTCAAGACAACCAGGGGAGGGCGCCATTGTCCGACACAAATCCACTGGACAGATATGGAGGAGATCAAAATGTGCTGTTTGTCAAAGCACCACTGGGTTAAAGACTGTCCTCAAAAAAATGAACAAGTTAAACTAACAGAGGAAAATATAAACACAGAGATTGAGCAACATTGCATCAAACAAATCTGCTTCTGATACTGAGATCTGTATAGTTGAATCCTTAGGGTCTGCTGTGGTTGATACTGAGATCTGTATAGTTGAATCCTTAGGGTCTGCTGTGGTTGATACTGAGATCTGTATAGTTGAATCCTTAGGGTCTGCTGTGGTTGATACTGAGATCTGTTATAGTTGAATCTTTCTGCTGTGGTTGATAGTTGAATTGAATCCTTAGGATCTGCTGTGGTTGATACTGAGATCTTTATAGTTGAATCCTTAGGATCTGCTGTGGTTGATACTGAGACCTTTATAGTTGAATCCTTAGGAAATGGCTTGATAGCTGTGTCAGTGAAGTAAATATGAAAGAAGTACAACATATGATTGACAAACCAAACAACAGAGCTTTCAAATATGGAGATGGGAGAACCGTTCATTCTACCAAGAGTCAAGATACCTGACCTCACAGAGAACATGGAGATATTCTAACGAACACAGAGAACATGGAGATTCTGACACCACAGAGCACATGGAGATTCTGAAATCACAGAGCACATGGAGATTCAGACAGCACACACATGTAGATTCTGACATCACAGAGAACATGGAGATTCTGACAGCACACAGCACATGTAGATTCTGACATCACAGAGAACATGTAGATTCTGACATCACACAGCACATGTAGATTCTGACATCACAGAGAACATGTAGATTCTGACATCACAGAGAACATGTAGATTCTGACATCACACAGCACATGTAGATTCTGACATCACAGAGAACATGTAGATTCTGACATCACAGAGAACATGTAGATTCTGACATCACACAGCACATGTAGATTCTGACATCACAGAGAACATGGAGATTCTAACGGACACAGAGAACATGGAGATTCTAACGGACACAGAGAACATGGAGATTCTAACGGACACAGAGAACATGGAGATTCTAACGGACACAGAGAACATGGAGATTCTACGGACACAGAGAACATGGAGATTCTAACGGACACAGAGAACATGGAGATTCTAACGGACACAGAGAACATGGAGATTCTAACGGACACAGAGAACATGGAGATTCTAACGGACACAGAGAACATGGAGATTCTAACGGACACAGAGAACATGGAGATTCTAACGGACACAGAGAACATGGAGATTCTAACGGACACAGAGAACATGGAGATTCTAACGGACACAGAGAACATGGAGATTCTAACGGACACAGAGAACATGGAGATTCTAACGGACACAGAGAACATGGAGATTCTGACATCACAGAGAACATGTAGATTCTGACATCACAGAGAACATGAACACAAAGGAAAAACACATTGTATTGTTAACTTCACAAACAGCTTGGACATGCTACAGTTGACAGACTTCAGAAATGACAGTTCTGGGAATAATGATGAGAGTATTTCCATTCTACAGCACCCTCAGTGGGCTGCCGAGTTCTGTCAGTCCCCACCGCGTCCGCGTGTGGCAACCTCTTCAGTACCTGCGAACTGAGATGAGGATATCGGTCTGTGATATCGTAAAGTGTTTCACCAGTGGGAGTCACCGGGTCAGTTGCTGGACTGACGCCATTAGTGTCATTGTAAGGGTTGACAGTCCCCACAAAGTGTAAGGTGTGTCATCGGAAGCAGAGTATACTCTGCGTATCAATGTTTTTCTTGCTGAGACGGCCGCAGTGTTTGCGGAAGTATCCGTAGGGCAAGAGAAGTTCATCTCAACTACCGTATTGCATGACTGCAAGGAGGAGGGAAGTTGCTCATTCACAGAGACAGCTGGCTCGAAATCATGACAAGAATGGTCAATCAGATTGGCTGATGGAATGTGTCGAGATATTGTAATATCTCCTTGGATCGGATTCTGCCCCAAGATGTTTCTAAACGTCTCTTTCCCAAGAGGTGCTTTCGACAGATACCCCTCGTGAATGACTGCGTTGCAGCTAGCGTTAGGGGAAGACAGACAGTGTGGTCGGTAGAGAAGGCACGGTGGCCTGTGACCATACCTGGTTGGTTTTCCAATCCATCAATGGGAGTAACCGATTAATTAAGTCTGCTCCAAGTAGCAGGGTTACAGTTTTGAGGCTGGTAACATACACAGGGTGAATGAGCAATACGTCCTTGAAGTGTAGTTTCAGCATGACTCTCAATGTGAGAGGCGAGGTAGTCTTAGTGACCCCTCGAAGTGTAGTGTCTCATCGTTCCACTTTTAACCAACATTTAGTTGGCTTCAAAGCCCTTTTGAGATCATCAAACAATGTTTGAGAGATGAGTGATATCGTCGCACCCGAATCAATTAGCGCATGACAAGTTAAGCCCCAGGACTTTTTCCAGCTATGGTCGTTTCGATTCCTGTTTAGTGAACATGTTCCCCACAAAGTGGAGTGGTTCTTCGCAACAACATGATGTGTCAATTCTGTTCAAGGTGGAAGCAGATCGACTTTTCAGATTTTGAGTGGGCTTGGCTTTAACGAAGCGTTTGACCTTTGTCTTCGCAACCTTTGTATCAGAGTCTATAGACAAAGCCTGTGGGCTTGTTTCTTGATCAAGCGGGCCCTGGATAGGGTCTCGGATTAGAGCGGGAGATTTGAATTTTAACATCCTTGCTATGGGTGTTAATTCCTGCGGACCTGGTGTCCGGTAATTCCCCGTCTAGTCCTTGTGACTTATCTTTTACCCTTTTCTCAAATGTTTCTCGCTTTAGTTCTTCATGTAGTGGAACTTCTGGAGAACATTGGTCTACGTTTTTGATCATCCTTCAATCCTTTGTTACCCTTGTGCTCTGACACTTTGTGTGGGTTAGGTGCAGGAACGTAGTGAACAGGTCGATTGTAGCGGTAGTCATGTTGATGGCGACGTACTTTACAGTTATTTCGACCGCAGAGGTTATTGGAATCATGGTTTCGTGGTAGAAACTGTTGTTGTGCGTCATCTCTTAACGCTCCAATACCTGATAATTCACCCTCTGACTGGAGTGAGTGCTCCTGGTCAAACTTCAAAACAGAGTGGCCAGGGCTCTTAGCGTTGCGAACTTTTGATGCCTCAAAAGCTGTGCTTGCAAGCTCTCTGAGTTGTAAGATAGGCAAGCCAACGTGGGCGGCAGGGCCCAAGTAGGTAATGAAGGTGGGATACATGTTCGACAGGAACATTTGTTTAAATGGTAACAGGTCTTCCATGCCTATTTCAGTGAGTAGGCCAAAGTAAACTGAATGAAGCCTATGATAGTAAGCTTGTGGGTGTTCGTTCCGAGCTTGTTTGACCGTGTTAGCCAGTGAGCTATCGTGTTTGCGAGTCGCAGAACCACCGAATTCTAATTACAAAGCTGTGGCAAGTTTAGCGTAGTCATTTAGCACGTGTTGCTGTTGTATACGAATGAACCTTGTCACGTGTCTATTTGACGTTCGCTTCAACAGGTAAACCCTGTCAGAACCCGTAGCGTTCGGGTAGCCATCTAACACGTCCTCTATGTCAGCTAGGAACGTCTCAGTATCGTTTGGCTGACCTGGAACGGGGTCAAAGGTGGGGAAATTCTTGATGAGTTTGTCAAGGTATTCCGCGCCAAGCGGGCAGAGAGGGTTGGCTTCATCCTGTGGAGAGATTGGGGCTGAAAGGCCAAGCTTTGGCTTTGCTGGCCAAGAGGTGCAATATTACTCAGTGCCGAATGGCCAATAGGAGAAGACTGAGGGACACTTGAGGGAGGCAAGGTCTGAAACCTATCGTCTTTACTCCTGTGAGTACAGGGCTCCGGTTGCCTGGATTGGTAGTCACGCTGTCGAGCGTGACCATTCTGGACTTCCTCCAGATGGTACCTAAGGGTGGTATTCTGCTGCATTGCAGAGTCCACTTGAGCACTTAGAGTACTGAGTTTGGACACGTGAGTGTCAAACTTGCTCCTTTCGGTCTCAAACTTATCTGTCATGGTTTGCAGATAGAGGTCTTGAGTACGGAGCGAGAGATTCAGTGATTCATACGTTTTTGCTGAGATTTGTCATTGGTTTCTCGGTTCTCACCACCTCGGTTCACCACCTGTCCCTTTGTCTCCCATTACCTGCTCGTGCTTCAGCTGTGCACTGCGGTATTGGACAGATGCCAATCTTGGGTGGCAAAACATCAGGGACTGGAGAGAAACTTTACGAGGCCTGTGGTTGATTTTGGAAAGCATTGTTGTCTGCTTTTCCACTAATGGCATAATTAGGGTTGGTATCGCTGCTGAGGTCAGAGAACAATCCATTTGTGGGTGGAGGTTCACTAATTAGCGGGCGAGTGGGGACTACCCCTCTGATAGCACATTATTAGAACATTATGAACATAATTTTTTTCCTAATTATCCAAAGTTTGGTTTTATATTATATATTGCCTGTTTTATATTGGGAGCTGTGGAAGTTGGACGTGAATTAATTTGCAAAAGCAAATTGAATTAATCAATGATAATGATTAATCATACCTTGATAGGTTATCTGGGAATTAAACTATAAACTAACCTGGGAAGTTGGTTCTTCTAGGTTACTATTGCAAAGTTTAAGGTGTCTCATTTAACTGGAAGAACCTAGAAAGGTATCTTCGACAATTTAAATAAATAAATTGAATGAGACCCAATAATACCCAAGCAATTGAGATTGCTGGATTATCATAAGGATAATGTTAGGTACATTTACCACTATGGTACACTTTCCCCTCAGGCCAAAGCCATATGGGATTCCCACTGGAGGGGGACTGATTGATTGTGCTTTGCAGAAAGCAGATTTTACTGATTGATCAAATTTAATGAATAATCAAACCTGTATAGGCCATCTGGGAATTAAACTTAACATTTACCTGGGAAGTTGGTTCATCTAGGTTACTATTGCAAAGTTTAAGGTGTCTCATTTAACTGGAAGAACCTAGAAAGGTATGTCCGACAATTTAAATAAATACATTGAATGAGTGCAAATAAACATTTAAAAACAGCTGCCGCAAACTGAAGCCTTGTTGATCTTACCTCTGGCAAAGTCACTTAATAATAGTTATCAGGGTGGGTTTACTAGTGACGTCTCACATTAAACCTTTCGGCATACTTTATGTATATGTATATATACTTTGCTTTATGTTGACCAGAGCAAGACGGTACATAATACAGATATGCCTGTAGTCAGTCCACACTGTTGTAGTGCGGTAGGCGGACAAAAATACTTCGGCTCCAACTCCGAAGCTCTATCCTCTAATGTCCAACCTTTCTGGCTCTAGAAGTTAATATTGACCGACAGAAATAGTACCGTTGTAACGGCCGTTGTTGGTGGAAGAAGAGGAGGACCAATGCGCAGTGTGGGAAGTGTCCATATTGATTTAATAGAACAATCGAACACTGAAACAAAACAATAAAGCGACAACGAACGAAACGAAACAGTCCTGTACGGTGAAACACAGAACAGAAAATAATCCCCCACAACTCAAGGGTGAAAACAGGCTGCCTAAGTATGGTGAAACAAAGACAAAACAAAGGAACTAAGGTCAGAACGTGACAACCGTTTGGCCTAACGGACTACATTTGGAATTTATCACTCATTGCTCTGACGCTAAAAACCACTACTGGAGGCGCTCTGGAGCCTCTTGGAATGGGAACACACACACAACCAATTTGAATGTAGCAAAGCAGTCTGTTTGTACAATTCTGTTTGCACAGTTGATATATAGAATTCAACAGCAAAGTAATTCTATATTAGATTCCTCACAGCGGGGCGTCATAAATGTTGTGTCTTTACTATCATTAAACTGAAGACTTTGTTTTAATCAAAGATTCTATGTAATTAGTTACTCGATTAAACTGAATAATCATGTAACTGTAATTAACTAGGAAGTTGGGGCGCCAAGGAATGTATTCAGATTACAAAGTTATAATTTCCCAATATAACCTTTCAGATATTTTCATATCTGATCAATAGTCTTCTGATTGATTGATTTATTTTACCTCACGTTAGTCTCATTCCAAACGTCGTAAATTGTTGGTTATCTGCACGAACCCAGTCTTCACTATGAGTCATCCATACATCAATTGTCTTAAATCATTTATTTATTACTAACTAAGTAATTCACAGAAATGCATAAACAAACAGTAAATGTGGTTACATGTGGTGATAGAATGAGCCCTAGTGGGCTGAACCGACATGTGGTGATAGAATGAGCCCTAGTGGGCTGAACCGACATGTGGTGATAGAATGAGCCCTAGTGGGCTGAACCGACATGTGGTGATAGAATGAGCCCTAGTGGGCTGAACCGACATGTGGTGATAGAATGAGCCCTAGTGGGCTGAACCGACATGTGGTGATAGAATGAGCCCTAGTGGGCTGAACCGACATGTGGTGATAGAATGAGCCCTAGTGGGCTGAACCGACATGTGGTGATAGAATGAGCCCTAGTGGGCTGAACCGACATGTGGTGATAGAATGAGCCCTAGTGGGCTGAACCGACATGTGGTGATAGAATGAGCCCTAGTGGGCTGAACCGACATGTGGTGATAGAATGAGCCCTAGTGGGCTGAACCGACATGTGGTGATAGAATGAGCCCTAGTGGGCTGAACCGACATGTGGTGATAGAATGAGCCCTAGTGGGCTGAACCGACATGTGGTGATAGAGCCCTAATGGGCTGAACCGACATGTGGTGATAGAATGAGCCTAGTGGGCTGAACCGACATGTGGTGATAGAATGAGCCCTAGTGGGCTGAACCGACATGTGGTGATAGAATGAGCCCTAGTGGGCTGAACCGACATGTGGTGATAGAATGAGCCCTAGTGGGCTGAACCGACATGTGGTGATAGAATGAGCCCTAGTGGGCTGAACCGACATGTGGTGATAGAATGAGCCCTAGTGGGCTGAACCGACATGTGGTGATAGAATGAGCCCTAGTGGGCTGAACCGACATGTGGTGATAGAATGAGCCCTAGTGGGCTGAACCGACATGTGGTGATAGAATGAGCCCTAGTGGGCTGAACCGACATGTGGTGATAGAACCGACATGGTGATAGAACCGACATGCGGTGATAGAATGAGCCCTAGTGGGCTGAACCGACATGTGATGATAGAATGAGCCCTAGTGGGCTGAACCGACATGCGGTGATAGAATGAGCCCTAGTGGGCTGAACCGACATGTGATGATAGAATGAGCCCTAGTGGGCTGAACCGACATGTGATGATAGAATGAGCCTAGTGGGCTGAACCGACAGTGGGGGTTTTTACCAAGAAGTCACTACAGAGTTAATTATAACAATTAAAATGCTAATCCTTTACACATGAACGCTCACTCATTCGGGAACAATTGCAATCAATATATATATTTCTCTCAGTGTGTGCTGAAAAGTCTTTCTTTTGTAGAATTGTCCCTCTCTCTCTCTCTGTCTTGGTTAGAGGGGATAGTTCAAGTGACATTAATTATAGAATGGATGTTTCGGCAGTTGACGTTCTTCGCGTTCAATGATACCGAATTCCTAGTAATTAGTATCAAAGACTTGTTCTTATTCCGTCAGTATCAATAGTCTAAGAGTTTAACAATGTGGTATGGTTAAAAGATTCTACAACCTTTGTCCTCCCCTAAGTTGGGTTTTATTCGGAATGGCAGAAAAGGGAAGTCCCAGGATGTCTGGCCCTAACTGGGCTCAGGGGCGGTCCTCTGATTTAGTTCAAATCAAAAGGGAATTGTATTTTTCTTCATTAAACAGTCCACAATCATATTCCACAATTATACAAACAGTATCATACTCACTCATTCATCTTATACAACAATTAGATGTAAACCTCAAATCTGAGGCTATTATATAAACAGCGTTATGGTAATGTGGCCACACCGTCTCTCTTGAGCTTCCCAAGTTGTGACAAATGGACCAGTTCATAGCTGGATTCTTCACCGATCTTTTACACTTTCTCTGGAACATGAAATTTGTTCGTACCTCAAGTTCTGTGAGGTAGAAGGATTTACTTTGTCTCCATGAAAAACCACTCTCTATAACTGTGTGTCCATGAGGTCTTCTCAGGAATTTACGACCACTGACCACAGCAGTCTGGTTGTAGAAGCAGAGAGCGGGGGATGGTGCTCGCTGTACTCAAAGAGGGCAACGTCATGACACAGTTTAGGTCACCTAGCAGCACTAGCTCTGAAGATAGATGGGGGCAATCAGTTCACATATGGTGTTCAGGGCACAGCTGGGGGCAGAGGGTGGTGTATAGCAAGCTGCGACAGTGAGAGACTTGTTTCTGGAAAGGTGGATTTTTAAAAGTAGAAGCTCGAATTGTTTGGTTACAGACCTGGATAGAAGGACAGAACTTTGCAGGCTATTTTATATTTTTATTTATTTATCTGTTATTTTACCAGGTAAGTTGACTGAGAACACATTCTCATTTGCAGCAACGACCTGGGGAATAGTTACAGGGGAGAGGAGGGGGATGAATGAGCCAATTGTAAACTGGGGACGATTAGGTGACAGTAGATTGCAACTCTACCCCCTTTGGCAGTTCTATCTTTAAACAGATTCAGATCTGTTTAAACCAGCTCTTAGTTTCCTGATTCAGATCTGTTCAAATCAACTCTTAGTGTCCTGATTCAGATCTGTTCAAATCAACTCTTAGTGTCCTGATTCAGATCTGTTTAAACCAACTCTTAGTTTCCTGATTCAGATCTGTTCAAACCAACTCTTATTGTCCTGATTCAGATCTGTTTAAACCAACTCTTAGTTTCCTGATTCAGATCTGTTCAAATCTTATTGTCCTGATTCAGATCTGTTCAAATCAACTCTTAGTGTCCTGATTCAGATCTGTTTAAACCAGATCTGTTCAGAAAACCAACTCTTAGTGTCCTGATTCAGATCTGTTTAAACCAACTCTTAGTTTCCTGATTCAGATCTGTTCAAACCAACTCTTAGTTTCCTGATTCAGATCAGTTCAAACCAACTCTTAGTTTCTTGATTCAGATCTGTTCTAACCAACTCGGCAGTGTAGCCTATTGGTTAGAGCGTTGGACTAGTAACCTGAAGGTTGCAAGTTCAAACCCCTGAGCTGACTAGACACTAATCTGTCGTTCTGCCCCTGAACAGGCAGTTAACCGACTGTTCCTAGGCTGTCCTTGAAAATTAGAATTTGTTCTTAACTGACTTGCCTAGTAAAATAAATAAATAAAAACTCTTAGTGTCCTGATTCAGATCTGTTCAAACCAACACTTAGCTTCCTGATTCAGATCTGTTCAAACCAACTCTTAGTGTCCTGATTCAGATCTGTTCAAACCAACTCTTAGTGTCCTGATTCAGATCAGTTCAAACCAACTCTTAGTGTCCTGATTCAGATCTGTTCAAACCAACTCTTAGTGTCCTGATTCAGATCTGTTCAAACCAACTCTTAGTGTCCTGATTCAGATCTGTTAAAACCAACTCTTAGTTTCCTGATTCAGATCAGTTCAAACCAACTCTTAGTGTCCTGATTCAGATCAGTTCAAACCAACTCTTAGTTTCCTGATTCAGATCTGTTCAAACCAACTCTTAGTGTCCTGATTCAGATCTGTTCAAATCAACTCTTAGTGTCCTGATTCAGATCTGTTCAAATCAACTCTTAGTGTTTTTATTCATTATTTATTTATTATTTGTATTAATCAAGGCATAATCAGGATTAATGTATTATTGTTTAGAAACATGTTATCTACTCCCTTAGACAGAAAGTTACTCCAGTCATCATCCACAGTTCAGTTACTAAACACGACCCAAAACACAACCAAAACAAACTGCAAATGCAACCAATGAGTTTGGAACCAAATACTAAACTTTTAACTACTTTAATACACTAAGTAAATTGATCAGATTATTTATGACTTCTTCAAATTATCAAAGTATGGGAGGAATAGATCAATGAAGTGTTTTCATTTCAAACCGTGAAACAGATATGTGTTAAAATATCCTCAAATAAAAGGTGACATAATATACTGTCACCTCATATGAAACATTTGATCTGAAATCCAAAATGTTGGAGTATAGAGCCACATTTAAAATGTTAGCTTCACTGTCAAAATAGATATGATGTGGACTGTATACTCAATACAATCTAAATCTGATACCTCACTATATGTCTGACTGATACTGCTTTTTAAACTGGTCTGGTCCGTCTACTATAATATTTGTACTATACATTTTTCTAACTGCAGTCAATACTTTGATCATTTGTCATTTCTAATAATGATACAATATTTAATTTATGAATAGATATGGCAGGTTTCAGGACACTGATATATCTGAATATGTTGAAAAAATATACTGCTACTATTTTCACCACCAAAGAATAGCAGTGTGATTTTAATATGATTTTACTCTTTGCAGGCTGTCAGGCTGTCTAGTCACAGAGGAAGGCAGTGCTTCTCTGGTCTCAGCTCTGAGGTCAAACCCCTCACACCTGAGAGAGCTGGACCTGAGCTACAATCACCCAGGAGACTCAGGAGACAGACTGCTCTCTGCTAGACTGGAGGATCCACACTGCAGACTGGAGAAACTCAAGTATGTAGAGGGTTTATGTCAATGTTCATATCAGACATGTTTGACTTATCAGGCTAGTTAAGACAAACCTTCTGAACACCACTTGGACAAAGTTATATGCTGACTGTGTGTGTTTGTGTGTGTGTGTGTGTGTGTGTGTGTGTCATGTGTGTGGGTAAGTGTCCTGTCTGTATGTGGACAAAGTTGTGTTCAGTGTTCAGTGAGTTCAGTGCAGTATAAACTTGGACAAAGTACTTTCCTCAACTTAGCTCCCAGCAGAGGACAACGTTGCCTCACCTCTATTACCATCCAGGCGTAGACCTCCTGGGATACCACGGTGTGTGTGTGTGTTCAGGTGTTTCACTCAATGACTGTCTGTTCTTCTGCTTACCGCTACAGTGTGGGACATGGTGGAGAGAACAGAATGAAACCTGGGCTTAGAAAATGTGAGTGTTGACTGCTGTGAAGAATATGACTAAGAATAAGTCTTAATTCAAGTTAAGTCAAAGTCAAAGACCACCATCATTACTGACTTGGTCATATTAAATATCAGCTGTAGTTCTACAGAAGCAGAAATCAGGGACACCAAAGTTTACAAAGAGTTGCTTTGTGTGTGTGTGTGTGTGTAATTAATGGGAATAAGTGTGTTTTATATTACCATACAGTATAACATATGATCATTCAACAAGTCTCAAGTTACCTTAACTTCTCCTTTTGATACCTAGAAACATCTACATTAAATGAATTAGTGAAAAGTGAGTTAACATTCTAATGTGAATGATGATGATTTCTAATATTGTGTCTGGTTTCATCCATCAGATGTCTGTGATCTCACACTGGACCCAAACACAGTAGACAGACTCCTCTCTCTGTCTGAGGAGAACAGAAAGGTGACATGTAGGAGAGAGAAGCAGCCATATCCTGATCACCCAGAGAGATTTGAGGACTATAGACAGGTGCTGTGTAGAGAGGGTCTGACTGGGCGCTGTTACTGGGAGGTAGAGTGGAGTGGGGGGGCTGTTATAGGAGTGACATATAAAGGAATCAACGGCAGAGGATGGGGTAGGGACTGTTGGCTTGGATACAATGACAAGTCCTGGAGTCTGTTCTGTTCTGACAACAGTTACATTGCCTGTCACAATAATAATCCCACTACCATAGACGTCCCCTCCTCCAGCTCCCACAGAGTAGGAGTGTATCTGGACTGGCCAGCCGGCACTCTGTCCTTCTATAGAGCCTCCTCTGACACACTGACCCACCTGATCACATTCACCTCCACATTCACTGAGCCCCTCTATCCAGGGTTTAGAGTTTGTTCTGACTCCTCAGTGTCCCTAAAATAATAACCTGACACACACTGGATTCTCACACACATTACACACACAAACACTGGACAAACACACACACACATATTCACACTGGACAAACACACACACACACACATTCACACTGGACAAACACACACACTAGACACACACACTGGACAAACACACACACTGGACAAGCACACACATTAACACTGGAC